>NW_027492628.1:0-200000 GCF_021521415.1 Bidens hawaiensis | reverse complement strand
GAAGACGAGGTCAATGAAGGACACACTCAACCAATGACCGATGAAGAAGCCGCGTACGACGATTACCTAAGAAATAGCTCGGGATCGGGTAGCGAAGAAAATTAGTTAAAGAAACAGCAAACATGGAGGCAAATCATGAGTAAGAAACAGCAAGTTGTTCATGTAATCGTGTCTAAGCATTCTTTTTCCTAATATGTGCTCTTATTTACTTGTTGATTTGGATTTTTCTAATTTAGTTAAAGAAACAGCAAACATGGAGGCAAATCATGAACAAACTGCGATTGGGAACAACAGGAGCATCTGCTAGTTCACGATTTAATGTTTGTATTTTTGAGTTAAATCATGAACAACAGTTCTTGGCAGAGATTTCTTCAGTGTTAATGATTTAATGTTTGTATTTTTGAGTTACGAATATGCGATAACGATTTAATGTTTGTATTTTTAATGTAAAAACTATAAATGAAAGTTATGTGTTTTTAATCTTTGGTTTGTTGAAAACACATTCACCAACACACACTCATACTCATCTTCCAAGCAAAGAACCCTAACAACGAAAGCAAAGAATGGCTTCGGTCAGTCCGTTTTGCCTTGTAGTTACCGGTTTGCCTTGTAGTTACCGGTTTGTTTATACTGTGAAAAAATAATGGTCTTCATTAAGTACAAAATATAAAAAACAAATATTCGTATTTGAAACCGCGAAATTTAAAAAAAAAAAAAAAAAAAAAAACCGGTTAATAAAAAAAACCGGTTAATAAAAAAACCGGTTTATTAACCGGTTCTAACCGGTTTCTAAACCGGTCCTAACCGGTTAGACCGGTTAGGGTTTTGACAGAAAAAAACCGGTTGAACCGGTTTTTTTTCTGGGCCAAAAAAACCGGTTTGTGCACCTCTAGTTGAAACCCAATCGGGAGACGTTTCGGCTTATATTCCTACTAATGTCATTTCGATTACTGATAGACAAATATTCTTATCTGCCGACCTGTTCAGGGTAAACCCGAAAATGCGTAGTTAAAGATGTATCCTAATAATATCCCAACAGTAATGAAAACCTCAGGGAGTGAAGTTAACATGCCACGTGTCACCGCCGGAGACAACTCCGCGGTGTACACCGGAGCGATCATTAACGAGTACCCAACTCCGATTCCGGCGACGACTCTTCCTGCCATAAGATAACCGAAGCTGGTAGCGAAGCCCATGAGTAATGCTCCGATGAAAAACGTTGCTGCGGCCAAGACGATGGTGTACCGGCGGCCGATACAGTCGGATGTCTTGCCGGAGGCGAAAGATCCGATTAGAGAACAAACGTTCAGTGAACCCACAAGTATTTCGATCTGGGTTGATGAGATTTTCAAGTTATCTTTAATATATAGCACTGCTCCACTCATTACACCGATATCTGCAGTCAGACATTTGGTCGAACAGTTGGTGGGCATTCTTTATAAAATCAAATTTTCAACAGATTAATATAATGATTTGGGTATTGAAAGATAGTTACCGTAACCCAAGAGGACGGAGTTGGTGGAGGCCAAAAGAGCACAGGCAAGAGCGTACTTGTTGATGTGTGTATTTACTGAGGTTCCCATTGAATTCAACTGTCAAGTATGATGTATGTGTGGACTTATCTGCTGCACATAAATAGGGAGTTTATGGTTTTCAGTATGTGTGTTGTGTTGTGTGACTGTGTGGTGAGGAGTCATGATTCATGATGATATCCAAATGTCCAAATTGTAATAATATATTATATTATTCCTTATTTGTCATACAGGATATTGTTAACGCACATATAATATTTTTGAATTTTTACAGTTGATTTAAGTGAACACTATATTACTCTTCACTATATAAAATAACTAATGTTATTGCTTTTTAGTTTACAATTTTCATTCACAATATCTCTATTGAAAAATCTATTCAGATACCAGATGGGTGTCTGCGTAAAATGACGGGGAACACACACACCGGTAAGGATGGAAAACAAAAGGCCACGTGATTATACCTAAAACATCTGGGACGGATATATTAAAAGCGTGTTTGATATGGGATTAGCTTTGAATCACATACTTTGAATCTATTAATATTTCATATAGGTTCATTTTAGGAAAAAAAATAATTTTTCATTTGGAATATGCACTTAATAATATTATTATTAACTTGCTTTAACGTATGATGCACGGATGTTTAAAAAATATACAACAAATTGATAGAAATCAAATAATTAAATTTAAAAAACTATATTTTATCAAATAATTATATTGTTTTATAAGTTCAAACTATATTTATAGATATAATATTCATCCGAATATTTGGGTATTTACAATTTCTTCATAATAACGAAAAGAATTCAAATAGTAATTTTATAAGTTGTACTTTTTAATAGAATGGCGAAAACTAACAAAAGATGAAAAGGAATGACATAAAAATAGTACATCAGATATAAAATCAACATTATAAAACACACTTTTGTATTTTATAAAATCAACATTATAAGTTGTACTTTTTAATAGAATGGCGAAAACTAACAAAAGATGAAAAGGAATGACATAAAAATAGTACATCAGATATAAAATCAACATTATAAAACACACTTTTGTATTACACTTTCAAAAGAAACAAATGAAAACTCCATAGATCCATGAGATTGAGTGAATGTTATATAATTTCTTCTTACATATTTCGTCTTAACTATAAATTTTGTTCATTAAATTTTACCATATTAATAGTACACACTCAAAAGTGTATATAAATTGATTTAATAAAAAAAGGTAGATATGATTTCATTAAATATGTAAATATTTTAATTACATTGACATAAAGACTTGCATATTTTCAATCCCAATTTAGATAATTAGTTATTTGATTAAAAGATGTATTGATATGTTTTGATTACATTAACATAAACTAGTTTGAGGCCCATGTATTACACGGGTAATTGATGAAAACTTTAAACTCTAATCATTATATAAAATTCAGTAACAAAATGATCATATATTGTTAATACAATTATAATTTACATTAAAATTGTAAAAATTAAATAACTAAGGTTACACAAATATGTTATAAATAAGTAAAAAATTCATTATACACTACATTTGTTGTATTGATTGGTATACGTTATTTATTAAAATCAAAATCTTTAGTCTATATATGCTTGTAACTCTTGATAAGGTAACATATAAGTTAGCTTGTAACTCTTGATGTAGCCACATATAGTTGTCCGTGTGACAAATTAGGTCCTTTCAAGTACATACCAAACTACCAACCTTAAATAATGATAAATATATCCATGAAACTAACCGAAAAAAATATTCATACACATAAAATAGCATACCTTTTAAACAATTAATATTATGTCATTTGAGATCATTAGTTTATGTTTATCCGAAAAAACATGGTTATCCCAAAGTCATATTACATATAAGTTGTCATTAATATTTTGTGTATGACAAATTTTTAATTATTTTATATTTTACCATTAAAGGTGGTATAATCAAACAACACATATAACCGAAATTAAAATATAATAAGACGATTTGTTTCATTTCATATGAATGTAATTTTTTAAAAATTTTATGTATAACTTTATTATTTTGAATATAAATCATAATAAATACTTTAATTATGTACTAACCCACAGAAAACACTAACATAACCCCAATTCGTTGTATTTATATAAGAATAAAATTAATAAGTTAATATAATACTGAAATTATGTAAAAACCTAACAAAACGATATTCTATGAATCCAGGTTTGAATATCCTAAATAATTTTTGAAAAGCGAAAATAATGAATGGGATTGAAACATATTTTTGGTTTAAATTTTTGAATTTGAATGTTTCTAGTTAAGTAATTTGTATTATAAGGCGTATTAAAATAGATATACATATTTAAATGTATAAAAAAGTATACATCAAGTTATAAAATATATGTTTTGAAACATTTTGGTCTGAGCTATGAAAGAAAATATTGAAAACCAAATATTGACATTTTATTGCTAAAAACCTTTTATATTACCCAAAAAGTCAATCAATTAATTAAACCTAAACACCAAGATTTATGTAATAGATATTCTCTATGTTTACAATATTTATATAAAATGTTCGGAAAAAAAAAAGAAAATACACATTTTCCTGAGTTCAAATACATATGAGAAAATATTAAATCAAAATCTGAAACCAATCTTATATAATACATTATGCACTATTGTTTGAATCTCGCTTTAAAAACAATTTGTAGTTTATTACCATACAAATCCAAATTCTTAGATAATAATGCGCCTTTACTTTCTTTAATTTGCAATTACATGTGACTTGAAAATTTTATTCTAACAAGCATGTAACTTCAATGCTAAGATTTTCTTATTTCGTCATTAATGTTAATGAATGAATCGGTTAGGATTTTTACCTTTAATAAAAAATAAACTTGAATTCGTATATTGAAATGATTTAAATTTAAGGGATCATAATTGAAATAGGTTGAAAAAAAAATGAGAAGAGCTATATAATTGACAAGTGGTAAAATTAAGTAGTATTTTATTAGAATAGATAGATGTGTTTTAATTAAAAATAGAAGAATAGTTTGATTGAGAAATTTAGGCTGTGAATAAATCTTTAAGTGACATGTGTCGCAACTTATTATCTTTAATAAGAACAAGTAACCGTACCCACGCTTTGCTGCGGGCCGAGTTGATGTCACGTATTTGATGACAATCTAAGATACCTAAAAGTGTTACTTCTAATGTTTATTAAAAGTAGATTTAATAAATAGTTACATAATATAGAAACACATAAAGTATGCAACATACAGACTTGGATTCTTTGATCAAGGCATTTAATCACCCATTGTTTCATCAATCTTGATTCTCGAGTGATCTTTGAAACTCACAATAGTTATCTTGTAGTTTTGTAATTTTGTTTCTCCTAGATGAGTTTCAAATCTTGCTAATACAGTAAGCTCTAATACCATTGACCAAACCATATTATGCAATCTGGTATCATTCTACAACAAATAATGAAATACAGATTCAATTTGTTCTATGCAAATGTACACTTATAAAGTTATAATATCTTAGAGCAGGTGTTGAAGTTGTAATCTGACCCATAGTCTACCATATGCAGCCTAACCCCAAGTAACAAAGCCAATCGTATTTATTAACTATATAATGCAATTAGCAAATTATCAACAAAATCCAACCATCCTTGTGGTGATCAGCTTCACGGGTGATCTTAAAGTTGTTCAGCTATGATAACAACGGGAAAAAGGCTGGACTATGATTCACCATATCAATTGTTGTTGAAACCTATGAATCTCAATAAAAGTACAAATAAGATCCAAATCAAGACTTGCCTTCTTAACGGTGAGTTTCTTGGTGATCTTAAAGTTATTCGAGCTCTTACAAACGACGGGTAAAAGCTGGAATCCAGTTCGCCCTGAAATGTTAATCAAATCTGCACAGTCCATGAAAAGTGTAAATTAAAGTCAAATAAAAAAACAATAATCAATTTGTAATGCAAACAATATTATATGGCTAAAGGCTGTCTACATCTTACCCTCCTCAGACCCTACTATAGCTTTGCTATTGGTGGGATATACTGAGTACGATGATGATGATGATGATTTCATCAAAATTCCTACAACAAATATCTAACCGAAAGACTCATCAAAAAACACAACCAAGTTTAGGCTTGAAACAACTAACACTATAATGCACCAACGACAAAACACAATAGGATATAAGGAATAGCCGGAAACAACAATCGTGAACCTGATTAAAGAGACAACGCTCATCGGAGATGGTGGCTTGTCATACCGTCGAGCTCGCACCATCTCTGGCAGACGGCGCTCATCGGAGAGCCAGACACAGACAATGGAGATGGCAGGCTGTACGCCTCTGTGTCTAACCCTATTTCAACATCAGGATGAAAATTTAGGGTTCATCGACTCTATCCTGTAGACAGACAATAGACAAATCGAAAGTCTCTCTCTCTAGCGTCCCTCTTTTTCTATCTCAGCTATGAAGGAACAAAATGAGGTCACACACAGAATACAACCAGTAATGTGGCAACATCATGTTTCTCAAAGTTGTACAAACTGCTTAAATACTTGTATGTTTTTGCTACGTGAGTATAAGATTGAATGCATTTTAATTATAATATAAATATAAATATGCAGATTTAGATTTGTATAGATTATACCCAATGCAGTGATATAAATGTCGTGGGTTAATGATTAAAAAACCATTTTACCTATTTAAAAACTTATGATTAATAAAAGTAAATGCATTAAGTATTGTAACATATGAATAGAATATTATAAACCACAGGGGCTTGCCCCAATGTCTAGGTAGAGGATAGAAGACCAGGGTGTCCCATGTTCGATTCTTGATTCCGATCCGGTTTTATCGACTGTCGAGGTTGTGGTGCCATTGGCCGGCTAAGGAGATAGGTTTCTCCGGTTGGGGGTGTGGCTTCGTCACCAAACGGAGTTCAAGATGTGGGCCCGGCTCAGACAACACATCTTGGCCGGTTGTGGGTTGTCGTAAGTCGGCGTTCAAAAAAAATAGAATAATATAAAACTCATAAGGTCAAAAAGTTGTAACATGTCTTAAATTTTTTAGAAAAATGTACTAGAAAAATATACTTGTAACATTATTATCATTATTAAATGTGCATTATAAATGTAGTAAATGTAGTGAATTAAATATGCATTAATATTGTATATTAATTATTAGTGTTTATAAAAGAATATTTTACCTGTAGAAAAAAAAATTATTACTTAAATTGACTGCATCAGGTGTTGTACTATATGCATCAAATGCACTAAATCAAATGTTATAAATTCTTAGACTTAAAAAGTTTTTATATTACATATCTCAAATGTTTTACATTATTGTATAGATATAAATATTTATACATTTCAAGTAATAAAGATTTTTTATAGGGTAAAATTCCTTTTCACAACTACTGATAACTAATATACATTATTTAATTATGCATATTTAAATCACTAGATTAAGTTATGCACATTTAATTCATTACATCATATTGTATCCAATAATATTTATTTTCATTTATATAATAATATTCAAATGTAAACGGTGTTTAAGGCTGGACGAGTTAAAGTTAACTCTTATGAACTCGTCACGAAGCACAGATCACCCACTAGAACTATATATAAAGCATTTTAAAGAGGGTATGTTATGAATTTTTGGATTTTAAAGTAATAAAAACTTTTTAAAAGGATAAAATTGTCTTTTGTAACCACTATTATTAATGCATATTTAATTCATTGCATTAGTACATATAATAATGCATATTTATAATAGTTATTATTTAAATACTAATACCCAAATATAATTAGTGTTTAAGGCAAGTCGGGTTACATGTTAGGTTATATTTAACTCTTACGAACTCGCCATGAAACGCAAGCAATAAACTAGTTTAAATAAGTGTTTTGAAAAATATTTTTTAGATTGAATGTTTTTCTTTCTTTCTTTATCACTAACTTTTTACTACATTGCAATTGTTGTCATTGGGTCTTTAAAAAGTGACTTTAAGTTACTATCTTTATATGAAAAGTGTCCTCAGTTTTAGTCATTTACATCAACATTCTTTCAAATTTCAAAATCTCAATTAAAATTGTGTATATATCAGACACATGTGGGCATAAACATAACTGAAATTTTGGATAGAGGTTAGTGTCAAAGACTAAAACCGAGACAACTTTTTATATAAAGGATAACAATAACTATAAGTCAAATTTTTTAAAGGACCAATCCATAATTTGTAACAACATAAAGGACCAAAATCTAATCAATCAACCTTTGTCCTTCATTCATGTAAGATTATGTGCAGTGGTTAAATAAAAAGTGACAATTTGACAGCCATTTTACTTGCCGTAGCATCTAGATATGGAGGTTGTCATTAAATTTTCCATTTTTTCCCCTTTCTGTCTAAAATTTTTCACGATTCTCAATAACAGTATTTGCATATGTACACGAACTTTAACCGTCTCTCTCGTCTCCTCACTCCTCCATATGACCATGTTAGAGTCTCCCTTTAACCTCAGCCCCGTCAAAAACATGTGTTGTTGATGTTATTATTTAAACACAAGCTCTAAGGAGGAATCCGAGTTTTCGATTCCAAATCCAATCAACAACAGTAAATAAATAAGAGTCCAAATATAACACATTAATATTCATATCTTATTAAATTTGACTCTAATTTCAAACCTATATCCAACTAAAAATACATTTCACATCCAATGTTGTAAAAGTAGGATTACAAGGCCGAGTACTCTCCGAGTACTCGCTACAAGGTATGTCACCGAGGCGAGTTTATGTAAATCCGCCTAGTTACAAAGAATCGGTTAAATGTGGTCAATCTCAGCCAGAATTACATCTTATCGGTGAACTTGGACCGATTTTTGACTCAAAAAAAATAAAACATAATTGTTATTTCAATAATATTAAAGAACAAATATCATTTTTTCAATTAATGATTAGTAATTTTTAAAATATTTTATATTTAAAACTGTATTTCTTTTATTTATATTGATATTCACCTATGTTGTTATAAATATTAGTAAACTTATGATATTTAACATATATATAATAACCAAATATTAATTTTCTTTATATTTACCATGTCCGAGTACTCTCCGATTACTCCCCAAGTACTCCGAGTACTCCCTCGGGTCAGCCGCCTAGAGACCGCCTAGCGACTTTTACAACATTATTCACGTCTAAATCCAACTAAAAATGCAAAAACACGATATGTCAATCTGAACACACATTTAAATACATAAACATGCTATATATGCACCCATTCCTCTCTTTTTTCATAATTAATAATCACAACACCAAAAACGATAATCACCCATATTATTAAATTAATAAATAATATTTTTAATACCAACTTTGCCATTTTCATCTGCTGTATGTTTGTCTTCTTCATTTGCCTTAGCATCATCCTGTCCTTACTTATCTCATTATTACCTTTTTCTTCAATAACAAATAGTTGATCTCTAGTCTCTACCAATCTTCAGCTTTTTAAAGGTAACTTCATATGTTTTTTTCTTAGTTCTCCACTTAGATCTCATGTTCTTAAGATTAATTGCAAATCCAACGTTGACTTATTTAATGTTTTTGGTTTTCATAGGCAAGACAACAATATGATGGTTTCAGTTTCCTTACTGTGGAGACAAGGAAGAACCAGCAGAAGTAAGCACAGTTCATTCCTTAAAATCTGGATCTAATGATTATAATACATCTGGATCAGAAAACTTAAGGAAGTCCAAGTATTATCCTAGTTTCTCAAGAATGCCAAGTAATCTTAAAGAGTTCAAATTCACCGAGCTTAAATCGGCTACCAAGAACTTTAATCTTTCCGTAAAGCTTGGAGAAGGCGGTTTCGGGTCTGTATACATTGGCACCATTAAAGATCCTATCAAGAATCAAGATATCAAAGTGGCTGTCAAGCAGCTTGGCAAAAGAGGATTCCAGGCAACTTTTATTTAAAAATTTATTTAAAAATCTTGGTTTTGATTTTAGGGGTATGATTTGAATTCGTGCTGATCGTAATATTGGTTTTGTGATGGAACAGGGGCATAAGGAGTGGGTGGCTGAGGTGAATGTTCTTGGAATCGTTCAGCATCCGAATCTTGTTAAGTTAGTTGGATATTGCGCGGAAGATCATGAAAAGGAAATCCAACGGCTTTTGGTTTACGAGTACATGCCTAATAAATGTGTGGAGTATCATTTGTCTGCTAGATCCCGGACCCCGCTTTCGTGGTCTATGAGGTTGAAAGTAGCTCAAGATGTGGCTCGTGGATTGGCATATCTACATGAAGGAATGGACTTTCAGGTATTGTTTTTCTACCGCTGTATTAGTAATAACCATATCCAGTAAAATCTCATCCATAGCAAATATATTGGTATGATCAGACCAGACCTATATCCTAGATACCTACTAATTTTGTCACTTTACATGTGTCAAAACATGAAATGAATCTGACCTGATCCATGACGATGTTTCCACGGATGTCGAGATGAACGAACCACGTCTTGATCTTCTTCTCCGGTTGCTTGAGATCTGCAATGGCCTTTTGAGGGTGTGGAGGTGACTGCTAAGAAATCTCAAGGATCTCTTGTTTACAGACACAAAAATGGTTATGGTGGTGGCTCTTATTGAGCATGACCCTTTAATAAGGAGGTGGAGACCTCCTTATATAGAGAGCCTCATGGCCACCATCATGGTACCCTAATGGGCCTAGCCCAGTTAGGGTTACCTCCACAAAACCCCCTCAGCCCAATAACATTGTATTAGTCCATATAATAAAATAAGCCAAACATAATAAATTTAGGGTCGTAAAACCGGGTTTAGTACCATACCCCTACAAGCCCCCCAAGTCCAGTGTTGCTCCTAGGCGTGCAAGCGTTTAGGTGGAGCGCTGGACTTTATAAGGTGTGTAAGGACATGAGGCGGTTTTTTCCCTTTTCTTCGGCCTTGTCTTTATTGTCTTTGGGTTTTGGGAGGTTTTCTCCATGATGGTGACATGTTGTGGTCCTTATGATAATGATGGTGCACTAGCATGAATAAGATATAGCACGCATCATAACAATAGTGGCGCGGGGCCTGATAAAAGATAGAGTGCGCGTCTCGATAATGATGTAATGTAACTTGCGCGCGAGGCAGCTTACGAGCTATAAAAATAATAAAGCTTGCGCGCGAGGCGACTTACGAGCTATAAAAATAATAAAGCTTGCGCGCGAGGCGACTTACGAGCTAAAAATAATGAAGCATGCGCGAGTTGCGGCTTACAAGCTATAAAAATAATAAAGCTTGCGCGCGAGGCGACTTACGAGCTATAAAAATAATAAAGCTTGCGCGCGAGGCGACTTACGAGCTATAATATGATGATGATGACTGGCCCACAAGGGCCTCTTCTGCGCAGGATGACTATCCCGGCTTGTCTTCAAAATAATAATGGAGGCACAAACGGCCAGATAATAATAATAATGTCACAGGTGCTTGTGCGACTCGTAGCCGAACCTGCAAAAACATATCAACTAAAAGTGGATGTATTGCATGGTTCCCATCCTCGGGCAAATTATGAGGTGTGCCCAACCTACGTTGGCGCGTGGCCGTTTGGGTTTATGAGGATTCCCAACCTTTAAGTTTGGCGCTATAGCCGTTTGGGTTTGTAAGGATTCCCCACCTATAATTAGGACGTCTCCCATAGGCGAATTATGAGGTGAGCCCAACCTAGTATTTGGTGCATAGCTGTGTGTTTTGGGGAATTTGTAACCAAGCATGTGCTATTGTTAGCGTTCTGGGATTTGGCTACCAGTATTCCACGTCTCTGACACGAGCATCTTTCCTGATTGAGGGAGTTTTCCTTGTCATACTTGTAGTAACCCGAGGGTGGTAGAATGTCAATATCTAAACCCTTACTTTGTTATCATAATTAATATAATGGCAAAAGTTTAGGGGCCCTTTTGAGATTTTGAAAAGTAATTCCTTTTTGTTGGAAAACCTGTAACATTCACGTGCCGCGTCGTTTTTATCCACTGACTTGCATCAGTGACCTGCGAATGTTCATAGGTGACCCGCGGCGTTCATAATGATCCGCGGTGATCGGTGTTCGCCTAACGGAGTGTTTGTCTGCGGTGCGCGCATGCATGACGGAGAGTTGAGCGCGCATGCATGGCGAAGGATTGAGCGCGCATGCATGGCGGGAGTTGAGCGCGCGTGCGTGGCGCAGGATTGAGCGCGCATGCATGGTGAGAGTTGAGCGCGCATGCATGGCGAAGGATTGAGCGCGCATGCATGACGGGAGTTGAGCGCGCGTACCTGGCGCAGGATTGAGCGCGCATGCATGGCGGGAGTTGCTTAGCGATGCGCATGCACGGTGGCGATCAACTGTTGAGGTGGTGTGGTATTTATAGTATTATGATTTCCAATGATTGGGCTCAGACCCAATTATGGCCTTTTTTTGGCCTCCTCCTATTGCTTCGCGCCACGTGTACTGAGGACACCTGGTGCTTTTCATTGATTATTCTCTGACCAAGGTATTTCACCTGACCCCTGTGCCATCACGTGGTGGCACATGGGCTTTGCTGAGTTGTCCACCCTTCATTGGCAACTGTCAACACCAGCACAGTCTTTATTCCTTAAAAGATACCTTCTGGAAGGTTGTTTGATGAGTGGAGAGTGACTCATTTGTTGATTTGGATTAGACTATTGTCTCGTCTGATGAGTAGAATCATGGTTGTCCTTATCCTGATTTGGATTAGACTGTTCCTCATTTGTTGTGTCGCTTACGCGCGACCTTTATGCGCCTATCCCGGGGCTGCGCAAGGTCTTTACTTTATTCTCACGCGCAGATGTGATATGCGCCATGCGCAGATGTGATATGCGCGAGCATATGTGATGCGCGAGCATGTGATATGCGTGAGCATATGTGATGCGCGAGCATATGTGATGCGCGAGCATATGTGATGCGTGAGCATATGATATGCGCCATGAGCATATGTGATGCGTGAGCATATGTGATGCGTGAGCATATGTGATATGCGTGAGCATATGTGATATGCGTGAGCATGTGATATGCGCCATGAGCATATGTGATATGCGTGAACATATGATATGCACCATGAGCATATGTGATGCGTGAGCATATGTGATGCGTGAGCATATGTGATGCGTGAGCATGTGATATGCGCCATGAGCATATGCGATATGCGTGAGCATATGTGATGCGTGAGCATATGTGATATGCGCCACGCGCATAGGTTTTGGCTTTGTGTCTTCATGACATCCTGATTTTAAGCCTCGTCTATATTTTGTGGGTTGACCCGCCCCGCTCGATGTTAAGGCGGGTGCATACCCCCTTCAAGCCCCCCGGGTCTAATGTGTCTTGTCTCGCGCGAGCGAGATAAGATAGATATTAGACTAGTTTGCTTTTTCAATAGGGCTTGTTTTTTCTTTTTCTTTTCTTGCACGAGCGTTGCGCGTAATTCCATCCCTTTGGTTAAAACGAATCGTCAATGCACGTGGTTGGTTGGTGTTGGATCGCGGTGGTGCGGTGCTCGGCGCCAGCGCGCATGTGTGATTGCGGTACATCGAACCATGGTGGCACATGCGCGATGGCGCGCGCGTGTGCTTGTTGAATATAAGGTATGCTTACACATTGAAATTTGAACAAGGTTGTAAGGAAATTATTAAGTACCCCTTAATAGTTGTCATATTTCAAGCTATTTTGCGATATTTTGAATATGCTGACACGCGCCTTGGCATTTGTTATTCCTCTTTTGCGCGACGTTATCGTGCATTTATTATAGGGGATTATGAATAGTTTTTTAGCCTTTACGTGTCAGTATGTGTTACTCGGCCTATATCCATTATAATCCCATGCGCGGCCCCGACCTGAAACCTCAACAACTATGTTTTGGCATGTGCTTTGCCTTAGTTGTGCTTAGGTATGTTATGGTCCAGCTGCGCAATACGTGGGATGGATGCTATGAGTAATTTGAGCTAAGGCTCATATTATTGGTCTAAGGCCCTGACGTTTTAGAGTTAAAACTCGTCAACGCGTCTGAGCTTCAAGCTCGCGCATGTATGTTTTACTTCGTTTTATTTTTAGTTTGATGTCAATATAATGTTGTCATATTGCTCAAATTAATAAAAAGAAGTGTGAAACATGTATGCAAAAATCAAAATCAGGCTTGCACATGCATGGCGGCGGAGTCGTGACTCGCGGGCGTGCATGCATGGTGGCGAAGCTTGATCCTTGGCAGTGCGCATGCACGGCGGCGGAGTGGTGACTCGCGGGCGCGCATGCATGGCGGAGAGTTGCGTGGGCATGCATGGCGGCGAGTCTTTTGCGCAAAACCCACACGGTGGTTTCCGCGGTGGTTTCCACGGGCGCTCACGCATGTCGGCGGAATGGTGACCCGCTGGCGAGCATGCATGGTGGCGGAAGTCTCCGTAATCTAGACTGTAATTTTAAACCTAAAATCCAGGTCTGTAATCCAGATCTAGATCTGTAAATCAGATCTAGATAGATCTGAAGCTCGGAGCGGAGAGAATTTAAAACCATCACAGATCCGGAGGCTTGATCATCCGAATCAGGTAGTTTCTTTTTTGGATTTACAAATCCTTTTCAGCCTCATTTTTGCACAGATCTGGAAGCCTCTTTTAGATCTATGGATCTTTTTGAGCT
Organism: Bidens hawaiensis; assembly: GCF_021521415.1. Lineage (NCBI taxonomy): Eukaryota > Viridiplantae > Streptophyta > Magnoliopsida > Asterales > Asteraceae > Bidens > Bidens hawaiensis. Next base: position 185,779 of record NW_027492628.1, on the reverse strand, counting down.
TTAATAGAACAAGTCTTGAAGCTTCTTTCTGTAAACTTCCAGATCTGGGTTTTTCTTGGGAGAGATCTGAGAACCGAGACGAAAATCGAAGTGTAGTTCGTTGCCGTCCCACGAATGGCGCCAATGTCAAAACATGAAATGAATCTGACCTGATCCATGATGATGTTTCCACGGATGTCGAGATGAACGAACCACGTCTTGATCTTCTTCTCCGGTTGCTTGAGATCTGCAATGGCCTTTTGGGGGTGTGGAGGTGACTGCTAAGAAATCTCAAGGATCTCTTGTTTACAGACACAAAAATGGTTATGGTGGTGGCTTTTATTGAGCATGACCCTTTAATAAGGAGGTGGAGACCTCCTTATATAGAGAGCCTCATGGCCACCATCATGGTACCCTAATGGGCCTAGCCCAGTTAGGGTTACCTCCACAAAACCCCCTCAGCCCAATAACATTGTATTAGTCCATATAATAAAATAAGCCAAACATAATAAATTTAGGGTCGTAAAACCGGGTTTAGTACCATACCCCTACAATGTCAAAACATGAAATGAATCTGACCTGATCCATGACGATGTTTCCACGGATGTCGAGATGAACGAACCACGTCTTGATCTTCTTCTCCGGTTGCTTGAGATCTGCAATGGCCTTTTGGGGGTGTGGAGGTGACTGCTAAGAAATCTCAAGGATCTCTTGTTTACAGACACAAAAATGGTTATGATGGTGGCTCTTATTGAGCATGACCCTTTAATAAGGAGGTGGAGACCTCCTTATATAGAGAGCCTCATGGCCACCATCATGGTACCCTAATGGGCCTAGCCCAGTTAGGGTTACCTCCACAAAACCCCCTCAGCCCAATAACATTGTATTAGTCCATATAATAAAATAAGCCAAACATAATAAATTTAGGGTCGTAAAACCGGGTTTAGTACCATACCCCTACAACATGTTTTCTTTTCATAGATTATCTTTAGAGATTTCAAATCTTCAAATATTCTACTAGACGATCAATGGAACGCTAAGCTTTCGGATTTTGGATTGGCGCGGTTAGGTCCTAAAGAAGGATATTCCCATGTCACAACCGCGGTAAACAAACATAATATAAATTTAAGAACTAAATATTATTACATCTTGAAGTTTGTAAATTTCCAAAAAATAATATGATCAGGTAGTAGGAACAATGGGATATTCGGCTCCAGAATACATACAGACGGGACGTCTTACATCCAAGAATGACGTATGGAGTTACGGGGTGTTTCTTTATGAGCTCATAACGGGTAGGCGTCCAATGGATAGAAACCGACCCACGGGTGAGCAGAAGCTTCTAGAATGGGTGAGACCGAAGCTAGATGACAAGAATTTCCCTTCTATAGTTGATAATAAACTGGAGGGTAAGTACTCACTGAAGGCTGCAATAAAGTTGTCAATGATTGCAAACAAGTGCTTGTCTAGAGACCCTAAAACAAGACCAAAGATGAGTGAGGTTTTGGAAATGGTTAACAATCTTGTCGCGACTCAATCAGAAACTCTAACGGTTCCTGTATCGCCTCTTGGTGTTCCAGTCCCGTTTGATGCTTTTGATGAGGCTAAAAAGACTTCTGAAAGTGAAGGTGAATCAGCATCTATTAATGTCAAACTTGGAGATTCTGCTTGGTTTTCTGGACTATGGTCTTGGAAACCCTCTTGTGGATTGAAGTGTCAAGGTATATAGAATTGGTTGCCAATTATCTTTTTGTCTTATTTGTTAGACGATACGAGTAGTTCTTGCTGCAGAATGATAGTGTTGAAATGATTAAGGGTACTTTTGATATTTCTTTGAATGCAATGCTTGATTGTACATTAATCACCCGCAGGGTTTAAACGAGTCTTGTTATATATTAGTTAGTATGCTTAGGTTCCAAAAAGGACATAACAAATCATTTTGGTGTTAGTATCGTACGATGATTAGTATACTAACGAGCCTTAATGGGCGCCATGATTTAGTGAGTCGCGCTAGGTTGTAGCATATTAATTTGGTGTTAAAAATGCGTGTATGATTGTCGGTATGTTAATTAGGCCTTAATGAGCCTACTCATGTGTTAGTAAGTAATTTAGGTGACACGAAGTTTGTATTAGATTTAGATCATTACAATGAGTGACGTTTAATATGTTAAGGGTTCTTGTCATATGTTAGTGAGTTGTTTTAGTTTACACAAAGTCAAATTAGGTCATAACAAGTCATTTCGTTGTTCAATTACATTTTCTGATTTTACATATAAATACAGGACGTTTTTGACCTTTTGTACTAAAGGTACATTTCCAGATAAATACAATTTTTTTAATCCTAAACGACATGTCAAGAACCAATAGATGTACCTTAACACGTGCATCCGACGGTTTACATATCAACTGGAGGGTCTAAACACGATCCCATGACTGTGTAATCCCCTAGACGTGATTTCCTGGCTCTCTTTCACTCGACGGACTTGTGATAAAAGTATCTATAGCTAAAAAGAACTACACAAACCTATTTCAGGAACATATAATTATGTGACAAGCCATTCCATCATTAACATATAATTACCTCATCCGGATGATGTTGATAAGCATGACACATATATACACTGTGTAGGTTTCGGCATGCTTTACATATTTTGGACACATATGAAACCATTCACAAATGAGGAAACCGGTTTTACAAATTAACGTCTGGTTGTTGTTGTCAGTGATACTCAACTTCTTAGTAGTGACGAATACAAGCCCATAGACATAGTCACACATGATGGGACCTTCACTTGGCACTTAGTCATTCAACAAGCATCAAGTTAAAATGAAAGTTATATATCATCCAAACATGACTTTAATTGCTCAAGGTTTCTAACATACAGTCTCTGGTTTTGCAAAATTTGGTGCAATATTGTGGATTAATGTGCATCTTAAAACAACGTGAGTATGGTTGGGATTTTTAGGTACAAGAAGTTAAGAACTATCTTGGTAAGCTCCACATTTTTTAATGTACTTCACATCTATGTTTGAAAGTTGCCATATTTTTTTTTGCTTCAATTCGCTTTGGTTGGTTCTAGTGGCGGACCCAAGAATTATTTTCATGGAGGGGCAACATCGGAACTTAACATTAATTTTAAAGGGGACGATCGAGAATTTCACATACAAACAACACTAAAAAAATTATTTTCTCGGGAGGCGATCGGGATTTTCACATGATGGAGTTCATGATTGTATTTTCTACTGATGCAATAGAAGCGGTTACATCCCAACTGCCATATCTTTTCCCAAAACGTTAGGACGATTCACCTCAATCATTGTAATTGTAATTGTTAAACACTTATGTTATGGTTTCATCTAGTCTAATTGCAACATAGAACTAATCGAAATGATTCCAATTTCACATAGAACTTGTTGGTTCCTAGAGAAAACACTCGACTTGACCAAAACAACAATAGTAAGGGTAATTAGGTCTGAATGTCATTCAGCTTCAATCCATCGCTTACCTAATCAAAGGTTTAAAAATGCATTTTCTAAATGAGCCAAAAACTCTTAATGGTCCTTAGATCTGACCAAATCAGATGTACATCTGAATAGTCCCATTATATGCCAAACAAATAGCCCCTAAGATTGTTGTTTTACATATACATTTAGTTCGTATATTAAAACCCAAAAGCCAACAAATAAAATATATATAATATTAGTGTATACTCTTTGACATATCAAACACAAAATCCAATCGTATCATAACAAATTAACAATGAAATGAACATGGACATGGACTCATCAACAAACATTATTAAAAACTATGAGTTGAGTTGTACTAAGAAAGAACATGGTGATAAATGTAGGAAACATATTCTGATTCCATCCAACCTAGATATTAATATTATTACCACTTACAACTCATCACCATTCAAACTTTACTTAAAGACACACACATAAAATAATAACAATAATTATTATTTTGCAGTAAATATTCAAACCAACCTGGTCCACAGATGACAAAACATGATAACTTAATGCGAAATATAAGTTTATACAATGACTGTTGATCCTCCGCAATGCTGTCAATATAGACTTTTAGTCATACGTTCAACAGCTCTCTTTGATTTACATATCCTTCATCACACTAGATCTACTAATCGTGTTCACTAGGCGCAGCAATGGCTCCCGAGAAGGTACGTATTTATTGCTTTGACTGTAATATACAAGACGGTTATGTACTTGTGTAACTGTACATTATTATCAGTTTATCACAGTTCTAAACATATTATTGGTTATGAAACGAGTTATATATATTGTTGATGAAAGGTAACGAAAATGGTGTTGGATGTTGACCTCAAGTGTTCTGATTGTTACAAGAAGGTGAAGAAAGTCATGTCGAAAATCCCGGGTTAGTAGTAAGATGCGAACTATGGTTAGTTACTTGAATCATGAATTAGAATTGAAAATTTACAACCGAGTTAACATGACAGAAATAAGGGATCAAGAGTACGATGTCGAGAAAAACAAGGTGAAGATCACCGTGGTATGCTGCAGCCCCGAGAGGATCCGGGACAAGCTATGTCACAAGGGCGGAAGCTCCATTCAAAGGGTAGATATTGTTCCGAACAAGCCTCGAGTCTAAGCCCAAACCTAAGCCCAAGCCCAAGCCCAAAGAACCAGAGAAGCCCAAAGTCGAAGAAAAGCCCGACCCAAGCCCTAAACCGGAGGTGGTTAAAATGATGTTTGAGCCTCCGGTTCAAGGGTACCCGCAAATGTACCCACCAAGTTACCCTGTGGTTGGATACGGATACGAAGGTTCCTGGGGCGAAGGTGGGTCCCAGGAAATGCATGTAACACCACAACAATCATCAGAACATTACGCGTATAGAACTGATTATTTTAGCGAAGATAATCCACAAGCATGCTCCGTTATGTAAGATGGTGTGGCCCTGTGAGGCGATCATCTTCGTATATTTATTTATACGATTCTTGATTACCGACTGATGCATTATCATTGTTATCGCTAATGTTAACGTTATTACTATTATCATCGTTTCTTTAGTGTTTGTAACTAAACATATACAAAATAAATTTGTTTCTTTTAGTTAGCTCTTAACCACTATGAAGACTCCCAACAAGGGAAGAGTACAAAGTGTCGTCGGGCGAAATACCCACCTTTTGCATCTCGTCATACAACGCAAAAGCTTCTTCCGATCTCTCTTCTTTCGACAAACCCGCAATCATAGCCGTATAACTTATCACATTCCTAACAAAACCTCTTTCGGGCATTTCATCAAACAGCTTCTTTGCATCATCTACTCTACCAGCCATACACTCCCCATGTACTAAACAAGTGTATGTATAAACATCAGGCTTCACACCTTTCACTTCCATGTCACTTATTATCCTATAAGCATCCTTCATCAATCCTTTTTTACAATACCCGTCAATAAACGCATTGTACGTCACAACGTTCGGTTTCTCCCCGTTACTCTCCATCTCTCTAAACATCCGTCTCGCTTCGACAAACTCCCCTTGTTTACAAAATACATCAATCAACGTCGTATAAGTCATCGTGTTTAACGCCACGCCTCTATCCACCATCGTAAACAACGTCGTCTTTGCTTCCTCGAGACGGTTCGCTTTACACAAACCAGCCGCGATAATATTATACGAAATAACACTAGGCTTAAACCCTTTCTTCTCCATCAAACTTTGCAAATTAATAGCATCGTCGACGTTTCCTTTCTTACAATACCCGTCCATTAACGTATTGATTATAACATCGTTCACTTCAAGACCTTTACTTTTCATCTCACTCAACAAAACCTCAGCCGCTTTCATCTCCCCTGCTTTGCATACGCCTTTAAGCAACACCCCGTACGTATGCACGTTCGGGACAAGTCCTCGCTCCGTCAACTCATCAAACAGCTCAAACACCCGTTTCATTTTCCCAAGCTTACAGTTGCAGCTAATCAACGAAGTATACGCATAAACATCCGCAGCAATACCCTTCTCAAGCATTTCATCGAACACCTTCTGCGCGTCCTCAATTTTACCCAAAACCGAATAAAACTCGATCAACAGCGTATACGTTACCACATTATACGAAACAGAAACGCTTTCCGTCTTCATCGAATCCAGAACCACCTCCACTTCGTTAAACTCGTGTTTCTTTAAATGCGTATCGATTAAAACATTATACGTATTCGCATTCGGTTTCACCCCTTTCACAATCATCTCATTAACCAACTCTCTCGCCTTAACACTCTCCCCGACCTTACACATCGCGGATACCGCCATCGTCATCGAATAAACCGTGATCCCAACTCCCAAATCCACCATTTCACGAAAAAAACCCGACAACAAATCAAACTTCCCGTATCGTTTCGCTGCAAGCAAAAACACCATACAAGACCTATCATCAATCTTACTAAACCCATTACTTTTCATGTACTGAAAAACCTCCAAGCTCTCGTTAAACCGCCCGGTGTCCGCGTAAACCCGAAACAGAGTATCGAACAGCTTCCGGACAACAATCTTACTAAACCCATTATAAGTATTGACAAAAGATGTAATCTTTTGAACAGGGTGTTGGATATTATTGTTAAAAGCTAATTGATTTAATATGTTTTTAGCTGAAGCGAAGTGTTTGGCTTTGTACAGACGGCAAGAGAGTGAGATGTATGGTTCGATGAGATTGGAATTGTGGGGTTGGATTGAATTGAAGAAATTGAAGCAAGATTGAAGTGGGTTTTGAGGGTTTGTGAGGACTAGGGTTATGATTTGTGGGTTTAGTGAGGTTAATGGGAACTGGGTATGGGTTTGATTGAATGATTGAGAAGAGTTTAGGGTTTTGGAAATGAGATTGGCGATTTGGTGATTTGAATTTGGGGTTTTCTTGAAGGCTGTTGTTAATGGTGTTTTGATCGACATGTTTAGGGTTCAGAAAAGAAGAAGACGAAGCATACGTGCGTCTATGAGAGGTTGAGATACAGGTTTTATCCGGTTTGATTCGGTTCGGTTTTACATCAGTTTTAAATTTGTAATTGAGTTACAGAGTAACTTATTAATGCTACTCTCAGTTCGGGTATACTTTTTCTCATGGGTCGTACACGGTTTATGCTCGAGTAAACATGTTTTAACTGTTGTACCGATTGGTTAATGGTGTTCTAAAAACCCAGGAACCGACCCTACTATAATGTAATTGGGTCGTATCGGTCTAGATGTACCTGGTCTTGTGGGTCTCGTAGTCATATGTCTAACTAGATTTATGCTCTCACATACTAGGCTATTAGGAGTAGGCCTAGATGGGTGTGGTGGGCTCGTCCTCACTCATATTAGTAAATTTTTCTTTCAGTATGAGCGAACTCTAAAAAATTTTGATAGGACTCGAATAAACATATTAACAAATAATAAAAGTTATATTATGTAGATGTTAACATATTATGTATTGGTTAACATGGGTTGAAGTATTGCTTGATGCATTTTAGAGTATGTTTGGGATTGATTTTGAAAAATGCTTATTGGCTTTTTAGTGTTTTCAAATAGCCATTAAGTTAAAATGTTTTTGGTAATAACAATTTTTTTTTTATTTTAGCTTTTTGAAATAATTAAAAAACAGTTTTTTATTTTTCAAAATGATTTTTTGAAAAAGCCAATAAGCTCGATTTAGTTCTTTTAGTCATACACTCATTATTTTATTGCTATTCAGATTTTTACGGATTGTAGTTATTTTTTTTTCATAAAGTGAAATATTCATTCAAATATTGAATAAACGAACCCAATTACAATAGAGAGGTAGGTAAGCAGGTAACAAGTTGTGTTGCCAACCCCCTTTTGAATTGTAAAATCGATCATACTGAAAACAAAGTTATAATTCTTTGGCGTCGATAGAGTATTGCGCGTGACCCGCTAAACTATTTTTAGAAAACGTAATAGCTTCGGGGAGGGATCCAAATGTATCAAAAACAAAATGAATGAAGACGTGTTGTTATTATTATTAACAAAATAAGTTTATAAACGTTCGAATTTTTGAAATGATTAATAATTTAATATATTATGTACGTTAATGTAACTTGTCTAGTTTTAAAAATTTATGTTAAAAAAATCATGATGTTCATATTTTTATAATGGCATGTTTTTACAAATAAACAAATATGAAACCAAGTAAAGTTGTTGTCCAAACATCATTATAAAACTATGCATGGCTTAAGTTGTGGAACGCATCTGTTAAGATCTTGAATTTGAATAATACAAGATTTTAGGTTTTTAAAATAGCTTGAACCGACCTGAATTTCTAGTATTGAAAATTAGCCACATCCATGAAAATTGTGTTTATCACTGATTACCTTAATTTATGAGTTTGCATATGTCAATTTAAAAGTCTATAATAAAATATCTATACTTATCTTCTATGCTATAAATTTCTCTGATAATTCTCTATGTTTATCTTTTGTGCTTCTGATCTATTAGACTAGGCGAAGTTGAAAAAGTATGCATATATTCTTTAGACTCCACTTGAGGTGAACAAGCATTGGAGGTTAAAGTAATGGTGTTCTCCATTGAATGATGCATTTTGGAATATAATTAGAATAGGCATGTGTGGAGTTTGTAAAGAGCAAGTTGACTTTGGCCAATTACAATGTGATATTAGTGTTTTTAAGTTGTCTCATGGCCTGATGACTAACGGACACATCAAAAGGACTTTCATGGTAAATTCCATTTAGGTTGCTTCGGATGACTTCCTTGTTATATGAAACAAATTGTGAATTTCTTTGTATCAATAGGATCAAATAGACAATAGGTGGTTTAGAAAAACAGAGTCAAGTTATTCTACAAAGGGGAATAAAAATGAAAAGAATGAGAAAGATTTGTAGCCACACAAAAAAACCCTTAAAAAAATTTAAAAATAATAAATAAAAAAATCATAACTCAAAATTTAATAAAAAAAACTAAAAAAGGTAAAAACACAAAATGTTTTCACCGTCTTTCTCGTTCTTATAAAAAACACAATGGTAAGTGAAAAAGTCGTCGTGTCTTTTTATTTATCATTGTGTTTGTCTTCGTCATTGATTGTGTCTTTTTTGCTTTACCTTGTGTCTTTTTTTTCTTTATATTGTGTTATAATACTCAACATTGTGCTATATTTTGTTTGACAATTTGTTATATTTTGCGATCTATTGTGTCTTTTTTAATTATAATTGTGTCTTTTGTTCATTTTCGCCATTGTGTATTTGATTTTGACATTGTGTATTTTCGTCAATTTTTTTTGTATTTTTTTTGAACGGGTATGATGGCGGAAACATTTTAGTTTTTTATTCATATTTTTGAGTTATGCTTTTTTATTATTTTTCTTTGAATTTATTTCTAATGAGTTTTTTGTGTGATCATAAATTCTTCTCACATTTCTTATTTTTGTCTTCCTATTTTAACTTTACCATAGAAAAACCATCCATCTTTTAGGTGATTTTTGAAGTAACATACTAACATGTAAAAGTAGGTAACTCGTTTGCATAGGCACCGACTCTGGTGAGACTCGCTATGCATGGTGGACAGCCACATCAAAATATGAATTTATTTTCTATTTTTCTTTGTCAATATTTTATTTAAATATTTAAAATATAGCTTTGTTTTTTTATAACTTGTCATGATATTATATATATATATCTAGTAAATTACAACTTCTTAATGCATTGGTTGTTGTATTCTATGCTTAGTCTGTTATACATGTCCTCTCTGGCTTACATCGTACAGTTTGTGAAGCTGGATGTGCATGTTAATAACGCAGAGGATCCTCACCTTTTTACACGTTGCGTTCCCACTTTACAGGTGTTGTCTTCCGTCTTCATCTTGATGATACCCCTCGCACCTTTCTACCTTCTCTCATCAGGTATGATTTCATCGATTTTAGGTTTTCAACTCTAATTTTGTATTGATTGATTATTGACAACATCAGCCCTGTAATTCCTCCTCTTTTATTTACAGCTATGCTCTATTCGCTTACATGATTGATGAAATACATCTTTACGATTCAAGCTACAATTCATTCCGTGTGATTTCTCCTTTGTTCAAATTCCGTTTGTTTATATTTTTAAACATGTAATTATGTGGATTCATTATGTCATGTTACTGACATCAGGTATGTTTTTTTTGATTTTAGCTTATCAATTTGGGTATTCAGTAATGGTTTGGTGAATTGGAGCAGCAACGGGTAACCCTAATTTCATCCTTGCTTTTTGAAGAAACACTAAGTGACCCCGACAGATTACGGATAATCTTAGGGTCAGGAAGATGTTTCCCACGAGGGTTAGGTCCGGCAAAGATGGTTGTTCTTCTGCTGTCCTGCAAAACAGACACCGTGAGCTCGTCACTGAGAAGGGGGGGTTCCTCCTTGTGACCACCCTCCGGCGTGAGAATCAGACTAGATTGCGTTGAATATAAGTGTATATTGAGAGAAATAGCTAGAGAGAAGATAAGATGATGATACCGTTCCAAGGTGTTGGAGTATTTATAGCCGAAGGTAGGTTTCCAAGCAGGTACAGCCAGCTGTATAATATTCCTTTTCTACCAACTGTGGGCTACGCACGTGCCATGCTGGTGGTTGGTGGGTAGGCAGCGGCTGATAGTGACATGGCCGGCTGTGTACTATTCTTTTTCCACCAACTGCAGGCTATGTACGTGCCACGATGAGGGTTGGTGGGTAGGCAGCGGCTGATAGTGACATTAAGTACTAGAGCATGCTCCTCCTCGTATTGTTGTCGGTGAGCTGTCACCATGTGATTGGTTCATGGGCTGCTTTGGTCAGATCTTGTCTATTTTGTCCATACCTTGACAGGTATAGTACAAAAGATCTTCCAGAAGCGTACGGACTGGCTCATTTAGGCGGGAGTATTCCCGCCTTGCTCATTCCTTCAGGTGACACTGAATTATTGAGAGTTAGTGCCTTGTGCGTGTAGCCTTGCTATTAGTGCGGGTAGCCTTCCCTGATGGCTTGTATCCGCAGCTGCGGGAACAGGCGGGGTACTTCACCATTGGGAGGCTTTTCCTGCGGGAACAGCTGGCGTACTGCGCGTAAGGTCTTCATCTCTGAGCATGATGGGTCCTGCGGAACCAGTTGGTCCTTGCACAGACGTCCCTCTTCAAGGTGAGTCTTGCGGGTCCAACTGGGCTCTGCTGGGACCTACCTCTGTGAGTCTTGGCCTTATATCCCTTTTATCATTACAGTTTGGACTGTTTTTTGTTTAACAGTTTTTTGTTTTATTGCAGTTCGTGACTCCAACGAGGTGTACGCTCCTCGGTGGAGTATCCGCCGGGGAACGACCCTCCGAGCTGCTGAGGATTGTGTCGAGTGGGCACGCCACGCCGTCCCCGCTGGTGCGCTGGGGGAGGCCATGTCTAGCTACCAGGAGGGTAGGCTGACAAATGAGCTGCGGATTCTCCTCGCCCGGATGCAGCCGCGCGTCGAGTTGCTTTGTCGTGAAAACGACAAGTTAAAGACGGCGCGTAGCCTAGAAGTGGCTCAGGCGCGGGCTATTCGGGAGGAGAATAAGAGGCTTGTCGCCGTTGCTGCGGAAAAGGAGAAGGCCTTCAAGGCCCTCGAGGTTGAAGTGCAGGCCCGGCTCGAGGCCCGTTCCAAGGCTGCTCAAGCTGTTAACGAACAGCTTAGGTTGGCTAAGGAAACCGCGCGGAACGCAACCGAGAGGGCCACCAAGGCTGAAGCCATTGCTGAGCCTCTGCGCGCCGAGAATGAGGAGCTTAAAGCCAAACTTGAGAGGCTTCAGCAGGCTCATGATGCTTTGGCTATGGAAGACGCCAAGAAGCTTCAAGAGATCTTGGACCAGAGGGGCATGCTTGACCATACTGAGCGTAAGCTAAAGGGCGTTGAAGAGGCTGCTGCGAAGGAAGTGTTGCTTGCCAACCTTACTAAAAATGAAGCCGAACGCGCCCGTGATGAAGCTCAAGCTGCCCTCCAGGAGGCTCTGGTTACCAAGGAATGGCTTCTTCGAGAAGCGTTGTCGCAGGTATGCGCAGGTTGATAATTTTTTTACGCTTTTCCTTAGAAAAGTTTTTGATATATTTCTGTTTTGTAGGTTGTGCATTGGGTCTTCACGGAGACGTCTTATGACGATGCCATGAGCACAGCCCTCAACGCTTCTCATGAGGATGGGGAAAAGGCTGGCTTCCTGCTTGGTCTAGGGTTCGTTGAGAAGGGCATCCCGCCTTCCAACTTCCCTTTATATGACGTGGATACTGAAGCTGCTTATGACCAAGCAGTGAACCAGTATGCCGCCTTCCCGCATCCAGTGGTGGAGAAGGTGAACGAAGTTGCTGCCGCTGATGATGGGCTAGCTATTCTCAAGGCCTTTCTTGAACCGCCACAGCCAACTGATGGTGCGGGTTCAAGTGGGTTTGGGGGGAGTGGTCCTGAAGTTTGAACCTTTAGATCCCTTCCCACTGTTAGAATAGATTTATATTTTTGTATGCGGGTATGTGCCCAGCAATTCTTGTAATATATCAATTTTGATGGAATATATATTATTTGTTAATGTCTTGCTTTGTAAACCTTACATGTTTTGTTTCACGCATATTCTGGTTTAACTTAGCAATTTCTTGAGTACTTTAGATAAGTTAACTTCTCAACGTGGCAGATAATAGGTTAAAGTTTTGCTTCCTCTTTCGTGATTGTGCGGGTAAAACCGTCACTTTCACTTAGTAGGATGGCTAGATTTTACCTATATCTGACCTGCGTGAAGGTTTCCTCATCTTTTCCTTAGAAATTTTCTAAGTGTTTTAAATAAGTTAACCTTTCGACGCGCGGTTGTTAATAGGTTGATGTTCAGTTTCCTCTATCATGATTGTGCGGGTAGGACCGTCACTTTCATTTAGTGGGATGACCAAACTTCACCTGTAACTGACCTGCGTGAAGGTTTTCCTCATCTTTTCCTTAGAAATTTTTTCCATTTTTTGTGGTTATGCGGGTTCTGCCGCCTTCCACACGCAACGACTTACTTCTTCCCATACTTATTTATGCGGTGAATACCGGCATATCAGTGTGGGAAGTTCATAAGTATAAAGGTAAAGCTATCAACACAATGTGATAAAGGAGAATCATTTCCATTAGAAGTGGCTCTAGGCCTTTTCTTTACAAGTTTGGAATTGATCTACATGTAACATTTGCGTAATTGAGCTACATTCCATGTTCTTGGGATGGGGGTGCCATCGAGCCTTTCGAGCCGGTATGCGCCATTTCCCAAAACTTCTTTGATAATGTACGGTCCTTCCCAGACCGGGGCCAGTTTTTCTGGGCGCTCTTGGTTCGAAGCCTCGTTGTTACGCAGTATGTAGTCTCCGACATTGAAGTTGCAGAGTTTTACCCGCGTGTTGTAGTACTTTTGCATTTGTCGCTTGTAGTTCTCTTCACGCGCTGCGGCTAAGTCTCTGCGTTCTTCGGTTAGCATAAGGTCTAACCGTCTTTCCGCATCATTGTCTTCTGGCTGAATCAAGACCCTGGGTGAGGGTAAACCAATTTCGACCGGGACCATGGCTTCAGTGCCATAAGTGAGGCTGAACGGGGTTTCTCCCGTACTGGCCTTTTTCAGCGTTCTGTTTGCCCAAAGGACGGGTGGAACTTCCTCCACCCAGCCGGATCTGTGTTCCAAGAGTCTTTTCTTTATGCCGTCGACGATGCTCTTATTTGCTCTTTCCACCTCACCATTACCCTGCGGGTGTGCCACTGAGGTAAAGGTGTGGGTGATTTGAAGTTCTTCTAGCCACTTTTGTAGCTTCTTGTTAGCAAAGTTGGTGCCGTTATCGCTCACCAAATTCTGTGGAAGTCCAAAACGACAAATAATAAATTCCCAAATAAATTTTTTGATATGTTTCGCGGTTGTTTGGGCTAAGGGTTTTGCTTCTATCCACTTGGTGAAGTAATCAATGGCTACCACTAGAAACTGAACGTTCCCTGCTGCTGTGGGAAATGGGCCTGTCACATCGATGGCCCACTTCTGAAATGGCCATGAAGAGGTGACTGGAACAAGTTCATTCTTCGGGCGATGCGTGTTGGGTGCTTAGAGTCGGCAAGACCTACACTTTCTGATGTATGCCAGTGCATCCGTATGCATCCCCGGCCAAAAGTATCCCGCGTTGTTTAGCTTAGCTACAACTGCGCGTGGACCTGCGTTTATCCCACAGATGCCTTCGTGTACCTCCCTTAGGAGGTAGTTGGCATCTTGGTCGTCAAAGCATCTGAGGAGTGGGCCAAGAAAGTTACGTCTGTAAAGGATGTCATCGATGAGTTGATAGTTCAGTGCTTTACAGCGTAGTTTTCTTGCCTGTGTTTTTTACTCTGGTAGTATACCCGTCTCAAGGTAATTTATTATTGGTGTCATCCACGTTTCTGTGCCGGTTTGGATGACACAGATTTCCTTGTGCGGGACTGATGGTGCCCCAAGGAGTTCAATGCGGATGTCCTTTCCTAAGTGGGTGAAGGCTAATGATGCAAGCTTGCTTAACGCATCCGCAGATTTGTTTTCGCTACGCTTGACGTGTATGACTTTACAATCGTTAAAATCGCGCATAAGGGTTTTTGCTTGTGCGAGGTACAGGGCCATTGTGTCGTTCACGGCCGTGTACGTCCCGTTTATTTGGTTGGCTACTAACATGGAATCCACGTGGGCTTCCAAGTTTTTCACTCCCATCTTACGCGCAATTCTCAGTCCGGCCAAGAATGCTTCATACTCCGCTTCGTTATTCGTACTTGGAAAATCCAGTCGAATAGCGTAAGTGTATTCTTGGCCTGCTGGGTTGGTTAGTTTCAACCCTGCGCCTGAACCCTCGTTACTGGCTGCTCCATCAGTGTAGAGTCGCCAGACATCATCGATATCCTGTGCTGGAGAGGGTTGAGCCTCTTCCTGGCACTCTTTTTCCCGCGATGCGGGGACTTCCGCAATAAAGTCGGCCAAAACCTGGCCTTTTATGGCTGGTCTTGGCTTGTACTTTATCGCGTATTCACCCAACTCAATTGCCCATTTGGCTAGGCGTCCCGATAACTCGGGTTTGCCAAGAACGTTTGCGAGTTTGAAGTTGGTGAGAATGGTGATTGGGTGACCTTGGAAATATCGTCTTAGCCTGCATGAAGTCTGTACAAGTGCTAAGACTAATTTTTCCAGGATAGAGTACCGGGTTTCTACGTCTGTTAGGATACGGCTGACATAATAGATTGGTATCTGGATGCCTTTCCGTTCTACTAGCAGGACCGCCCCGGTTGCACTATCTGTGGCGGAAAGGTATAGGATTAATTCCTCCCCCGCTTCTTGTGCTGTGAGCGTTGGGAGTTCGATCAAGCGTGACCGAATTTCCTGAAAAGCTGCTTCCGCTTCTGGTGTCCAGCGGAAGTGCGTTTTCTTTAAACAGTTTCTCAATGTTGACACGAATGGGAACGACCTATCCGCATGGTTTGCCAAAAAGCGGTTAAGTGCGACTAGTCGTCCATTCAGTGTCTGGGCTTGCTTGATGGTAGTAGGTGATTCCATTTTGATAATGGCTTCGACCTTTTCAGGGTTCGCTCTGAAGCCATCTTTAGTAACGATGATTCCTAAGAACTTCCCTTCTTCCATCCCAAAGGAACACTTGCTCGGATTGAGCTTCATGTTTATCTTTCTGAGCGTGTTGAAAGTTTCTTCGATGTCTTTCAACATCGCTTCTGGGTCAGGGCTTTTGATGACCAAGTCATCCATGTAGACTTCCAAGTTCCTCCCGATTTGGGCGTGAAACTCTTTGTCCATCAGGCGTTGGTATGTGGACCCAGCATTCTTAAGTCCGAATGGCATCATTTGATAACAAAATGTGCCATCGGGCGTCCGAAATGCGGTTTTGTCCTGATCGTCAACGGCCATGTGGATTTGATGGTACCCTTTATACGCATCAAGGAAGCATTTAAGGCGAAACGGTGCTGACGAATCTACCTTAAGATCAATTTCGGGTAACGGGTAACAATCTTTGGGGCATGCTTTGTTCAAGTCTTTGAAATCTATGCACATGCGCCATTGTTTGTTAGACTTCGGTACCATGACGGGATTTGCAACCCATGTTTGATATCTGCTAACGCGTACGATGCCTGCGTCAAGGAGTTCCTTGACTTGGGTTCTACACGCGTTAGCTTGTTCCGCCCCCATTACTCTGCGCTTTTGTACGACTGGCGTAAAAGCCGGGTCGCACTTGAGCTTATGCTCTGCTTTACTTCGAGGTACACCAGTCATGTCAGCTGGTGTCCACGCGAAGATGTCAGCGTTTTTCTGTAGTAAGTGTTTGAGTAAGGTGCGCGTAGGATCAGTAATTGTTGGGCCAATGGTAACAGCCTGGTCAGGGTATTTGCCATTGAAGGCCCATTCTTCTGGTTCGGTGATGGTTGGTTTAGCCATCTTTGGTTTGGGTTTAGATGAGACAGATGCGATGCATACCTGGGGAATACCGGTGATCATCGCTACACCCTCAGCTGTTGGCCATCCCATCATGCCGTGGACTGAAGATACCACTGCATTGAATCTTGCCATCCCGTCTCTCCCGAAGAGAATGTCGTATGTGTGGTGTGGCTTCCTCATTACGACAAAGTCCACGTCTTCTATGCGGGAGTGTTTCCCGTCCGTGAGAGTGACGGGGAAAGATAGGATACCCAGGGGGGTGTTTGCGCTGCCGTCGAACCCTTCCATCGAGGCGTAGACCGTTTCCAGGCGTTCCTTGTCTTCGTCGTCTAGCTTGTCGAAGAACTGCCTGTACATAACCGTGGACGAGGCGCCGTTGTCAGCAAGAGTGCGGGAAGTGATGTAGTGCCCCAGCTGGCTTTTGATAACGATAGGGCCTTCTTTGCTGGGTCCTCCTGGCACTCGCGGGAAGCGCACCTCAGCTTCCTTCCACGCGCATGGCTCTGTCGTTCGTCTTTTTCTTCCTCTGATGTTACTATGAACCATGTGGATGCTGTGTCAACGGGCTTTCGTCCGTTGCCTTTGTATCGGTTATCATTCCTTCCTCCGTTCTTGATTGATGCCACAAGGTGTGTAAGTCTTCCATCCTTGACGAATGTTTCGACAATATCCTTCAAGGATGTACACTTCTCAGTGGTGTGACCCTTTGTCCCGTGGAAGTCACAGGATTTGCTCTGATCCGCATTAGGTCGCTGCCGGATCATTGGAGCTTTCGGCCACGGGAGTTTTTCAGTGGCGAATATCTCCGTGACGCTTTTGGTGAGTGGCGTCCACCGGTGTTTTCGGCTTGAAGGGTGCGTGTTATCCCTTCCGCTTACTAGAGGGCGAGAGCTGGATGAGGTGTCAAAGTTTATCCTTGACTGCCAAATACCTAGCTTCCTCTTTTTGTTTTGCCGGGCGGTCCGAACGTTGTTTTCTCTAGTCCTCTGCGTGTAGAGGTGTGTATTCTGGGGGAGATCCCTACCCAGTTGCTTCTCCGTTTTGGCAAAGCGCTTGGCCGCCGTCATGATGGCATCCCATGTGGATGGCATGCCATCTTTACCCGTCAACGTGCGGATAAGCTCTGGGTATTCAGCGCCCTGGATGAAAGCGGCGCGAACAAGATCTTCGCTTATGGTGCCCATACTGAGCTTTTTCGAGTTGAAGCGAGTGATGAAGTCTAGTAAAGATTCATCCTCCTCCCTAACGCAGTTGAGGATCGTCCACTGTTCTTCAGTATATTTCCTCTGTTGACTGAAGTGTTGGCTGAACTTTTGTTGGAAGTCCGCCCAATCATAGATGTGGTGGACCGGTAAACGATCAAACCACGCCCTGGCCGCTCCAACCAGCGTCATCTGGAACATATAACACCACGTGGGTTCCGTCCAGTTGCTGACGGTGGCCCCCGCTATGAATCTGTTCAAGTGATCGTCTGGGTCAGATATACCATCATAAGTGCCGATGTTGGACATCTGTTTGGCACTCTTCGGGGCGATTGCTTCCGCAATGTCCCTTGCAAACTTGGACGTTCCCGCGTTTGCAACAGTTGGTCTAAAGGTTTTGGAGAAGTCACGTGGGTTTCCCCCCGCGTTTCTTGGTTTGAAGGTTTCTCCAAAATTCCATCTCGGTTGGAAGTCCGCTTCCTTACGCTTCCCTTTCGCCCTATGGCGAGGGTTTGCGTCGGTGTCAGATTCCTCCCGATCATCGTCTGAGTAGTCGCACTCACTGCTCATGTTGAGCTGTTGTCGAGTGCTTCCAAATTCGTCAGCCTGTTGGATGGAACGTAAGCGTTCGTCCAACTCAGCTTGGAATTCCTTCTGGCGTGCTTCCGCCCACGCTTTAACTTGTTCAAGTGTTTGGCGGGGGAGCCTCGTCTGTTGTCTTTCCACCTGGGTATCAATGAATCCCAGGGGATGATTGTTTACTGCACTTGCCCCGGCTCGGGTAACCGGGGTAGTGTTCGTAAAATTTGTATACTCGCCGGTGTTCCCCCCAGTGGCTGGGGTTGTGGTTACCGGGGTTTCTTGGTCACTCGCTGGCCTTGGGACCGGAGTAACTTTAACCATCTTTCCAGAAGTTTAAAAAAAAAAACTGAAAAAGAATAAGTTCTAGCTTTTATGCACGGATGGCGCCAATGAAGAAACACTAAGTGACCCCGACAGATTACGGATAATCTTAGGGTCAGGAAGATGTTTCCCACGAGGGTTAGGTCCGGCAAAGATGGTTGTTCCTCTGCTGTCCTGCAAAACAGACACCGTGAGCTCGTCACTGAGAAGGGAGGGGTTCCTCCTTGTGACCACCCTCCGGCGTGAGAATCAGACTAGATTGCTCTGAATATAAGTGTATATTGAGAGAAATAGCTAGAGAGAAGATAAGATGATGATACCGTTCCAAGGTGTTGGAGTATTTATAGCCGAAGGTAGGTTTCCAAGCAGGTACAGCCAGCTGTATAATATTCCTTTTCTACCAACTGTGGGCTACGCACGTGCCATGCTGGTGGTTGGTGGGTAGGCAGCGGCTGATAGTGACATGGCCGGCTGTGTACTATTCCTTTTCCACCAACTGCAGGCTATGTACGTGCCACGATGAGGGTTGGTGGGTAGGCAGCGGCTGATAGTGACATTAAGTACTAGAGCATGCTCCTCCTCGTACTGTTGTCGGTGAGCTGTCACCCTGTGATTGGTTCATGGGCTGCTTTGGTCAGATCTTGTCTATTTTGTCCATACCTTGACAGGTATAGTACAAAAGATCTTCCAGAAGCGTACGGACTGGTTCATTTGGGCGGGAGTATTCCCGCCTTGCTCATTCCTTTAGGTGACACTGAATTATTGAGAGTTAGTGCCTTGTGCGTGTAGCCTTGCTATTAGTGCGGGTAGCCTTCCCTGATGGCTTGTATCCGCAGCTGCGGGAACAGGCGGGGTACTTCACCATTGGGAGGCTTTTCCTGCGGGAACAGCTGGCGTACTGCGCGTAAGGTCTTCATCTCTGAGCATGATGGGTCCTGCGGAACCAGTTGGTCCTTGCGCAGACGTCCCTCTTCAAGGTGAGTCTTGCGGGTCCAACTGGGCTCTGCTGGGACCTACCTCTTCACTTTTGTATGTAGTAAGGCTTTCATACGAGTATAATTCTAGGGTTTTTTTTTTAATTTATGGTTTTATTTGGGATTTTTATTTTTAGAGAATCATTGATGATGGTAGTTCAATTTCCTCTTGTAGGAGTGTCATTGATAATGACAGTTCAATCTTCGGGGCGTATCAACAAGAGGAAATTTAATCTTCAACGAATCATTAATCGGGTGAGACTAATCAAGTCTGTCTCATATATGTTTAAGCTTCCAATTATTGAGTTTATATATTAGTATCATGCTATCACTTATCGATTTCTATTTTTTTTTTCATTTTGAATAAAGGTAACTGGAAACCTCACCAACTGAGTATTCAAGAGCAAACAAGGACCTTTAAAGCCATTGGAAAGGGTGAGTCTTATATGATTTTGATTAATAATTACTTTATGCTGATTTTACCAACTTATTAATTTGGTATCTATGTCCTTATTGTTATTAGAACTCAGCCATTTACAATTTGTTGGTACATATTGCAGGCCATCTTTATGAACAAGGAACTGAAGTTCCACCTACAAAGAAGGTAACTAAGAATATAATTTAATGTTCTCATGTATATACAAACTAACAAAAGACAGAGTGCGATTGCATTTTATATACTACATTAGAATGTGGATGGGTATTAATTCAAAAACACACATATTGAGTTCATTCTACGTCCTAATTTGTTTTTGCTACAAATAGGTCTTCAGATTATGAGAATTTTTGTTACTGCATTTTAACTTATTAACCTGTAAACATTTTATTGTTTCAGAAATTACAACCATCTGATGTTAACAAATGTTTAAGGCGTTAAGGATGCAGTCAACATGGTGGCTTTCTTTTTTTGGCTCAACCAAGTTTGTTTTGGTTTTATCAAATGCCATACTGAAATGCTCTCTTCATATATATATTAGTATTGAAGTTTGTGTATTATTGTGAAGGCAATATATATTTTAAGACTCTTATCCACTAGGGCCTTTTTCATATATTTACGACTGTTATCCATTATGTTTGGTGCAATTTACAGTGTATTTATGCCTTATTTGTCTTAACAAAATGTGCAGGTATAACATTCATAGTTCAAGAAGCAAGTAGAAAAAGGTAACAACTTTAGTGCAGCACCTATTATTGGGTAATGGTTTATAACAGTTAACATGTATTTGCGGAACCAATTGCAATTGTTTTTTGATCTGATTTAATTTGCGTTTTCAACAACAAGGTGAGCGTCTCCTGAACAAGTAACCGCCTTATAAAAGGTCAACAACGATTGGTGGAGGTGACGACAGAAGGCGGTGTAGGTACTGTAAAGATGTAGATGAAAAACATCGTTGAACTTCTTTTTTTAGCTCAACGTAGCTCCTTTTTCGCTACATATAATTGCGCATAAAACATTAAAAAAGGAGTCGGCCCTGATACGCCTACATGACATAAAATCGCGCTTAGAACCGCAGCTCATACGAATAAGGATTACAGTAAAAATTCTGTTATGTTATCTGTTTATTGACTGCCATGTAAGTTTTACATTAAGATCAGTAAATGTCACAAAAGAAAATGGCATCTTTAAACTTTCTTGAAAAACTGTATATACACTATATTAAAATAAAATAACAGTATGCATTAAAATGACTAGATAGATCATCTATGTATATGTTTTCTAACATATAATACTTATTTACTCGGTGCAGGGAGGATGCAATCGAAGTCATTGCAGACTTGAGTCAACAGGAACACTTCGATGAAATACTAATAGTGCAACAATGCTATGTCGTAACGCAAGAAGGTGATTATATGTTCACTTTATTGTTTGTTTTTTGGTCATTGGGTGGCTACATGAGAGAGATTCCTTTATAACAATGGAAATACCAAGTAATGTAACTAATACTTATATTAATCTTCAGCATTTATAAGGATATTAGATTGGAAACCACCACATGTTCGGGTGATGATTGTAGCATCCGTTATTGGGGTGTGACAATGATGGTGGTGTTGGACCTTCAGTGAGTAAGCGGATGTGGAAATTTTGGAACCCATTTATTTTGATCCCTTTATTCTTAAATAAAGATCCGGGTATTGTAAATATAAGTTTTCATTCAATTTGTTTTGGAGACTTGTGTGTGGAATTCTTGATTCATTATGTTTAATAAAGTTAAAAGTTTTGGTGCTTAGACTCATGTTTGTAATCCTTTGGTGTGGTCGGTTTTACATCAATCGACTCGTATTCTAATTCAAACGACTAAAGGAAGCTTCAATTTCGGAAGTAAGTTTTACATCAATCGACTCGTATTCTAATTCCGATCAAAAGCCCTAAAATATCAGTTTGAAATTTGAAAAAAAACATAACGTCGTTAAGTTTTTTTTAACGGAGGTCCAATGAAAATAAATAATGTGAAAGTTGGGACCAGTGACAGCTACTTTCAAAGTTGGGATTATTAAAATCCAATTTTCCTAAAATTAAACATCAAAGAGTTTTTATATTCTCTTGTACGTTTCCAAATTGCGTCATTATGCAAAGACCAAGAATAAGAATAATAATAATAATAATAATAATAAAATCTGACTGATTTAGTGAGGAAACCTAAATATCACCTAGATCTGAATTAATCTAGACTCATTTATTAAACCATCCATTTTGCAATCTTAAGTTAAAGTTGAGTTACCTTCTATTGAGAAAGAAGATAAACCAAACCCTAAACAACAATAAATTTGAAACCCCAAGAAAATTCATAATAACACAGATCTGAGGTTTCAAAGAAATTAATAACCTTTTTTTGTTGTAAACTTGTTAAAGAACATGTTGTAATTAAGAAGATGAATAATAAGAAGAATATTAATGTGATGTTAATTATTTTTCTTTGTCACGCCAACATACAAGCATAGCTATACAACGCCTTACAATGTAGAATTTAGCTCTTTGTTTCTTTGCTATATCGCTACACTTCTCTCCAAATGTTTTGTTGCACGTGTCTTCCACGTGCCCATCACCGCCGCCACCACCACCACCGCCACTGTTGCAGCCGCTTGTCTTGCTAATGCTTTCCTCTACTTCCATTTTATGAATAATATTGATAAGTAGTGTACCCTTAGGAGCTTGTTACTAGTACTCTCTTTCTAGCTTTCTCTCTCTCTCTCTCTCTCTCTCTCTATATATATATATATATATATGAATGTATGTTTATATATTTACATACATATATATGTATAAATGATCAGAGAGAAAGAGAGATAAAAAGGGTAGTGTGTTTTAAGGCAATGGTGTTCATAGGTTTTTTTTATATATATGGAGTCAAATCTTGTCTCTCTTTATGGTGGGATGGTTGGAGATGTTTGAATACTAGAATGCATAAAAGTGTACGAAAGAGACTTTTGTATTCAAAGAGAGTCGTAGACAGTCCACTCTGAGAGCCTGTTCTATGATAATTAATAATTTATTCGGCTACTATTGTACCCTTAGGTTTATGTAAGTTACTAACCCATTTTGTGATAAAAATAACATAACTTCTCGTCCCTCTCTAGGGTGTCCATTTATATCCATGTTTGCTTATTCAAATTATTTTTCTTCTCTTCTATCAAATATAAGAATATATCCTCATTTTGATTAGCCCAGATTTCTTGCTAATGTAATATTTTTAGCCTTTATATCTTATAGACATTTCACGGCTACAATGTATACATAGATCGACTAATCAAGTCACAAAGAGTATTAAGTGAAATGTAATGACAAATACATTAATGGTTGGTATAAGAGCAGCCACAACATGGCCCAAGGTCCGGAGGACGTGAAAAAGGGGCGGACGGGCAACATGGCCCAAGGTCCGGATGACGTGAAAAGGGGGCGGACGATGAGTGGCATGGACTTCATTGTGGAGGAAAGTCCATGGACAAAGGTACGTGGCTGCAGCCTAATAAGCGGGGTGAGGTGTATGGCCCATGGGTCATCACTCCCTCTTACAAACACACACACACAATTTTAATAAATTTTAATGAATTTTGTGAAAGGTTTGTTGTTTTGAAAGGAAACAAGGGTTATTGGAAAAAGTTTGAAATATGAGTTGGAGATGACGTGTTAGTTTGTGGAAATTTGTTGTCGTGGGTATGTGCTCTTAGGGGAGTACTAAACAACTAGAATACCAAGCATGCTACACAAGTGAGGGTTTTAATGTAACACTTGCAACACTCCCCATTGAAATTGCAACTTGACATTTGTATGTATATATATATATATGAATAATGACAACTACATAAATATTGTTGAGTAAGATATTGCGTCTACTAACTGCTTAAATACAAGGCATGTGTAACATCCTAAAATTTCGTATTTAATAAAAGAAAGTTGTGTTTAGTTATCGGGCCTAAATAATTAATTAGTATTATTAAAGATCATGGACTTGGATTAATTAGAATGGATCGAAGGATAATGGGTCTTAGGTCAATGGGCTTTAAGGGATATAAATACCCCTTAAACCATCCCTAAAACCCTAATCCTCATTCTTACCTTCCATATTTGTCTATCACACTCAAAAACACACACCTGAACATATATATACACGGCCGTGAGGGTTGGGGCGAAGTTAGGAATCGAGTAGACGATAGTTCAAGTAGATCTTTGTTACACGAGCTATATACAAGATCTAGGATTCTTAATCAAGCAAAACGAAATCAAACGAACACGACAAGGTATGTTTCGATCTTAAAGTTTACGTTTTTATATATGTTTAGCCTTGAAACTTGAGTCTAGAATAGATCGGGTATAAACGAGACATAAAGTTGCAAACTTGATGAACCCGAAAATGGAAACGGCTCGAATAAGTGAACCCTTGAACCTAATTGGAACGTTTTAGCTTAAAAATATTAAACTTTACGATTCGTTCGGGTCAAGATTAAGCCGCAATCGGACTAGGGAACGGTTGGGGCTGAGGCCGAACCATAATAAGCGAACAAAGGTCGTAAAACGCATGTTTTGGGTTGATGAAACGAACTCCGACAGCAGCGAGCTGCTGTATAACTTCGCTGGGTATAAGTTCGCTGAGTGTATAAGTCCGCTTATGATCAACTTCGCCGTGGACTAAGTTCGCCGCCAGTTAAGTTCGCCAGATACCATGTTGCTGGTTATAACTTCGCCTAGTGACAACTTCGCCTGACATATGTTCGCTTAGGGTTAACTTCGCCAAGTTAAATTCGCCTAAGGTTAAGTTCGCTGATGTTAAGTTCGATGCTAGCTAAGTTCGCTTAAGTTAAGTTCGGTAACGAATCAGATTATGAATCAGACTTAAATCGTTATGAGGAATGAGTTAACGAATTATAAAATGAATTAAAATCCTAGTGAAAATGTGTTAAGACAGTTAATGTAAATAAAATTTAAGTGTGATCTGATAACGAATTAGAGTGTGATCTGATAACGAATTACACTTAATTCGTTATGGAAAATGTGGTGGTGAATAAAATAATAATTTAAAATCTTAATGGAAAATGTGTTAAGGCGGTTAATGAAAATAAAATTTTTCCAAGCTGACTTGGCAGCTCGACCCCAGCCAGGGGCTCTGCCCTTGGACCCTGCTAGGGGCTGCCGCACCTAGACCCCTTTGCCAGGGGCGCTGCCCCCGGACCCCCGTTCGTTGAGGGTTATATAAAGATAGAAATACAATGTAAGTAGTAGTAGTTAATTGATACGTGTAGTTATTATACAGTCAGCCGTGCGCAACCGAAGAAAGGGATTACCATTAACGGTGAACGTAACCGCATACAGGTGAGTTTCTAGTCCTATTTTCTTGTTATGTTTTTGGGGCTGTGTGCATACTCGACGTGATTGTTAATACATTTATCTTAAGTGATAAGTGTATGCCTTATGTGATTATGTGAAAGGCAAGAATGATTGCTTGCCGGTACGTGAACGATCTTCGGATATTGCACATACTGTCAAGCTATAATGCTATGTATGAAATATGAATGACATGTATGTACGTTATGAATGAATGTAAGAGATAGACAGGTAGAAAATGGACCAGACCCTAATAATATCTGTGATGGTAGGGAACAGACCCTAATAATATCTGTGATGGTAGGAACCAGACCCTAATAATATCTGTGATGTTAGGGACCATACCCTTATAATATCTGTGAGGTTATAGGGCGGAAGGCTCTTTAAATAGGATGGATAGTTACGTAAGACAAGTAAGTAGGAATAATGTACACCCCTTTGGGCGTGTGTGCAAGTATGTGAACCGATTGTATGTTGTATGATTAACTAGAACTCACTCAGCGTAGCTGACTTTTAGTATGCACGCAGGTAAGTAGAATGAGGCAGCTCGCTTGAGGGGACACGTGACATTGAATAAGAGGCTGGCATCGGAAGGCTCAAGAAGTTTAAGTTTAATACTTTGATTTATTTTGAAAAACGAGATGTTGTTTTAAGACAAGATATGGTTGTTATGAAATATTTTATGAAAGTTTTTATATTCCGCGAATGTTTTAATTAACTCTGATATTTAGAACTGCGTTTATGAGTAAATCCAACGTCCAACGTAAGGCACCGGTGACGGGGCCTTACAGCATGCTTCACAAATGAGAGATTTATTTTGACACTTACTTATCCTACAATACTAATCGTCGAAATTGCATTTTAACACTTGTTGTGATTATAGAAAAATGATGAAAATGGAAAATCTAATAAATGCTAGATAGCAACTTTTGATGCAGTTTCTCACTAACTCTATTCACAAATAATTATATGTACATGATATTAATTATATGGTTATTGTTTATCGAGTTTGTGTTCTCCTTGGTATGAGCTACATAATTTATCAAATTAGCATGTTCAAAATAGAGCTAAAATTAATAAGATATCAATGCTCAAAGTTAGGTGTGTGAAATCGAAAAGCTGCGAAATTTGTGGAAATTTATACCACATAGGAGGATGGAACCTAGGAGTGATATATGACAACCTTAATCTAAGGATATTGTTTCTTCAGCTATAAGGAATAAGCAGGGATCCTAATGTTAAGAAGCACCCATGCAAATGCACACGTGCGTGCCGCGTGTAAGCGTTGGCAATGAACATAATTTGACATTTTAATATGGTTGCGCACTTTCCATTTCTAATTGTTACGATCAACCTTTATGTTTTTTAATGTTGGTTGCGAGCTCAACTTGAGCTTGTTTTTTTAAGTTGGTTCCTCCTGTTCAGGTTACCAATGCGCCCATTGC
The DNA here is from genome assembly GCF_021521415.1 of Bidens hawaiensis. NCBI lineage: Eukaryota > Viridiplantae > Streptophyta > Magnoliopsida > Asterales > Asteraceae > Bidens > Bidens hawaiensis. The sequence continues at coordinate 159,049 of NW_027492628.1, read as the reverse complement.
CACTAACTGTCACGTGTGTTGCTACTACAAGGTTAACAGTAATGGTTCCCACCAATTCCCATAGCCTATATTCCCACTGATGTCTCTCTTGTAGTAACCTAAAGCATATCCCAGCGTATGTAGTACCACCTATGTACCGATTTTCTCGGAATGTTACATGCAGTCGATCTCGTAAACCCATGGAAGATGGGGATCGATCTTGCCCTTTACATATGTGTATATATCATATTGTTTTGGAACGCTAAAGGTTTTCAAGTGTGATGTGAAATGCTGACAAAGCGTTGGCAAAACACTAGATGCTGGAGCATTTTAAACTGATTTTGGAACAATACTTTTAGGCATGAAAATACGTGTTTAATGGTATGAACATTTTTTAGGTAAGGCACTTTGTATAGACGGTTAAGTGATGCGGGTGTCTCGAGATAAAAAAATATATATACATGCTTTTTAGGTAAGGCACACTTTGTTTAAAGGCTTTTTCTGTATTTGCATGTTATATATGTAACCAACATTGAAACTCAATTCTTGAACAAAGTTTAATTAGCATGTAACTCAATCATACATTTGGTTCAATCGCTTACTGTTTTGTAAATACACTATGAGATTATGAAAATAATATTATATAGGCATTTGAAAAATGTGAGTGCTACAAATTAAAATGTCACATGGGAGTAAGTTAGGTACGTTTGTAATGATTCTTTCTTTATTTATATAACTTTTCAGGCTTTGCCTTTTACTAAGAAAAGCTTATATAGGTAATGCACACACATTTTAAACTCATTTAACAAGCAATGAGTGACTACATCATATATAATATGTTTCTCAATTTCTTTAATTTGAACAAAAGTTATTAAACACCCTTTACTCACCATTTTCAAAACACTAGAAAATGTTTCATCCAAATTAGTCCATCTATTTTGACTTTAGCCCTTAAAATTACATATAATTTTTTACACATTTTCAAAACATTTAAAATGTTTCATCATAATTGAGTCCTTCTCTTTTGACTTTAACCTTTCGCTGTAGATGACTTGCATATAATTAAGTTTGTAAACAAACGTACACCTGATAGATTTTCTATTCTTAGGAGAAATATGTAATTTTAAACTTTATTTTCTACCATCTATTATACCTCATTTTCGTTAAGACATTCAATACTTTGAAAAAGAAATTCCATTAGAAATAACGTTGAAAATAATGTACAATCTTTCCTGAATTATATATAAGTTTACCTTTAACTATACAATCTTCGTTTTTAGGCGCATTAGTATTCTTAAAATATCTTCTAAAATTTCTAGACTCATTTGCTTGAACAACATCACTCTTAGCAGTACAAAGCTTAATAAACTTGTCTTTTTGCAATGCCACATACAATGGGTCTTTATGTAGGGGAGTAAACTTCTTAGACGGACTTTCCCTTCTTCTATCGTTACTAATGGATCTTTATGTTACATGTTGTTGGAAGCTTTCTATTATAGTAGTTTGGTAACCATCACTAGCACGCTAGCACTATATATTTTGGTATTATGCTTTGCATACATGTGTTATTGGAGCCAGAGGTTTCACGGAAAGCAACATCTCCATATTTTAAGATAGAAGTGTGGTTTGCCTACATCTTACATTACCTCCCTCCCTAGACCCTACTAATAGCTTAGATATGAATTCCAATTTTACTGGGTATGATTATGGTTTGCTTGAACAACATCACTCTTAGCAATACAAAACTTAAGCAAAAACTTATCATTTTGTAGTGCTACAAGCAATATACTTTGTCAATCGGTGAAGAACACCATCACCCTTAGAGGTCTTCTCATCTTGTTGTGTTTCTTGACTTTCTTCCATTTGAATCATCTATTTCAGTTTTTAATGGAAATGCAAGTTATATGTTTCGATCAAGATCCCACAATATCTTTTATAACATACTAGCTGACAAACCATCTAAGCCTACTTCTAATTCTACACATATATCCATCAAGAGGGACTAGAACCCCTCTGCCACTTTAGCAATGAACCCTTACCACGATTCTTGATGCTGCTAGACCATAAACCCTTTAATAGATCCCACAATTTATATTACTTTTTTTATATTACTCAATGGATTTAACACAACTTAAAACCCAAACATAACAGAACTTTTATAAATGGCTTACTTAAAGCTTAAAATAAAACGACATTCCCTAAGATATAAATATATATGATGGGACGTTGTTAGTCAAATACTCCGTAGGTTATTGTGTTTTGAATTCTACATGGCATTTGATACTTCTAGCCGTTCAAATTAAACACTTGTTAAGTCCACTTTTCTAGCAAAACTAAAACATTTTAAAGTGTATTTAATAAACAATGCATCATTTGAATCGACTTAATTTAACATTTTTTTAAGGTAACTCTCTCATTAAACCATTTTAAAGAGATTCATTGGTCGTGACTGTTTTCTCTATAATTCTCATATGTTTATACAAATCTTTTTTATTTTTTGAAAATTTCAATTCTGTTTCTTTTATAAACTACATCTGGATAATGGGTAAGCGAGCAACAAGCTGCGCCGCTATCCCCTTTTGAATCACAAAGCCTATTCTACTAAATATAAATCCTTGGTTCCTCGGGCTCTGCGAGTCACTGTGGACCACCTTCTGCACCCGCTCCAAGAAGCGAACCGCCTCGGGAGCTAACAAATCTTTATAAAATGCCCTGACAAATCTTTATAAATTTCCACAAACTGCTTAAGTTTCAGGTAACACTCTCTCATTAAACCATTTTGCTCCATAGTTCTTATATTTCTATACACCCTTGATATCTTTTAAATAAATTCATTGGTCGTGACTGTTCATTATTTCAAGAGCACATTTCATTTTGATCCATCAAGTTGGAGGGAAAAAGCGTTTTTATATATGGCAATTAGAAAACAATGGATAAAAACCTTTTATTTGTTTACATTTTCTCTTTGATTTGATAGCAAAATATAGTCTTTATGTAGTAGATGTACGATTTGTCGAATAAATCAATTTTTAAGATATAGAAAGAAGAAAATAGTGGATTGGCCCAAAAAGTCATAGTCAAATTTTGTTAAGGGACACGTGCGTCTCTGACAACGAGAAGTTGGCGTGCAAGTATTAGAGCAAAAGTTACCACAATTGAACTTTGGAAAACAGTAAAAACTAGTATCTTACCCGCGCGTTTGTCGCAACTTATATTGGTTGATGTTTTGGTTGGTTACCACAGTTGTATAATTCGGTTTTTATCAACAAAGCCGAACGATAAGACAAAGTCTATGCAGTCAAAGCTTTTCTTTAAATAGATAAAGTAGTTGATATAAGGAAAAGAGTCGATCTAGAAGATTTGTGAAATGTCTTCGGGCCAGTTGCTATGAGGCAAACGATAAAAAACCAAAACCAACTTGACAGTTTGGGTAACTCGGATGGTTTATACTCGGGTTTCGGGTGGATTTTGGTGGGGTTGTGTAATCGAGTTCTGGCCGAGTTATTAGACATGCGCGTTGCAGCGGAGCGCGTTAAATGAATCACATGTTCAAAGGCTACCACACGTTGCAGAGAACTTGGGTAGTAACGATCTGATCTGTTTACGATAACTGTTTTGTGATCAAAATTGAAAGTCTAAAAGTTTTATTGTAACTGTAAGAGTGTAAATATTTTATGACTAAAATGGAAAGGCTAAAAGTTTTGTGTCAAAAGTTTGATACTAAAAGTATTTTAACAAAAGTTGAGTAACATAATTATAAAAAAAAATTCCAAAAATCACCCATGTTAAAAGAGAGATTTCAAGAATGACCTTTCATTTTGTTAAACCCCCAAAATGGCCCACCTCACAAAAGAAAAACAACATATGAGTTAAAATAAACTATAATAATAAAATTTTAAATTAATTTTTCAAAACTCACCTTCACGCCTAGTTTGAAATCAAGCCTCACGTTTACTCCTAGTTTGAGATCAAAACTCACCTTCACACCTAGTTTGAGATCAAAACTCACTTCATACTGGTTATATCAACACTCTCATTCACGGCTTGTTTGATATCAAAAGTCACCTTCACGCCTACTTTTGATGGCGCGTGTCGCGTTCTCTTTTGACGTTGAATCTCATCGACTCCTACAGAAATTTCATCCTGACGATAGGTTTTGGACAAACCATTTTCATAATTTGACAAAAGGAGAAGTCATTCTTGAAATCTCTCTCCTAACATAGTTCCTTTTAAAATTTTCCCTAATTTTAATTATCAAACCTGAGAGCGGAGAATATAAAGATTTAAAACTTACATGACTAAACTGTAAGTTTAGAAGTTGGGTTAAAAGAAATAATTGCTAATTACATACCTTCATGATATTAAACAAAAAATTAAAATACAAAATCATTAGAACGCCATATCCATAAAAAGTGTAGTGAAGAGGTGCATATCAATTTAGTACAAAGTCTCATGTTGTACAAGCAATAAATAGTGTACTTTATGAGACAACATAATTTTGATAATTAATAGTTTTCAGCAAACATGCAAGGTAAAAAAAATGATTATTACTTCATTAGAAATAATAATAATAATAATAATAATAATAATAATAATAATAATAATAATAATAATAAAAAGATGAAGGGGGAGAAATGACACCACACATCCAACAAAAGTGTAGTGAAGAGATGCATGCCAATTGTCAATGCAGTATCAAAAGCTCATGTTGTTGTACAAACGATAAATACTGTACTTCGTAAGACAACACAATTTGATAATTAATAGTTTTTTATGGCGTTCAAGAATATATTGAAAGCGCATAATTTTTTTAAAATTGTAATTTTATTACCAAACACTTGATCAAAACTAACAAACAGCTAGCCCTAAAGCTTTTACACCAGATGTAAATACACTTGATTACAATAGTCAAACCATATTTACAAAGAATATCTCAAATGAAAATGAACCTCATTTTTCCCAACCTTAACAAGCTAGTTTCCCCTTCTTCAACCATATAAACAAGTTGTTGAAAGTGCTCTCATTACCCGCCTTTCATACGCTTCAACATGTCGTGATGATGATCGAATGAACCACTCTTTGTTTGCTTTCCTGTTCCTTTAGATTAACGTGGAGTTTAAATAAATCATGCACCTCAATAGTATAAACAAGTAGTCGACCACACCATACTAACGAAAAGTCATATGACAGAGGTTGCATAACATGATGTTATTTTATGTTTTACGACTCTTAAGGAATCTTCACACAAATGGCATCATTCTATCTTGTATAGGACCCCTCGTTTACATAAGGCATCCGATGTTCCTATCCTTCTCATTTCCGCTTTCCATCCAAAAAAGATTCATTTTTAACAGTACCCATTTATTCCAATCAAGGGTCAACACATCGTCGGTTTTAAGTGCCCTTCTACATGATTTTGAACATGTTATTGTCTTATCAAAACCCCATCTTGAAGTGTGTGCATACAATGCATATATGTGTGGACCCTTGAGGGGGGGGAGTGAAATTCCACTTATTTTGACGTTATTTTACTAATTTTGTGAAAAAAACATTAACAGTGGCGAAATGTTAATCATGTATTATGTGGTGACGTTGATAGCTGAAAGACAATAATGCATGCACCAATCGACCGTATGCTGATGGTTGAGTGTTATGTACCTTATATCCAAGTCTTGATGCAAAACTACTATCAAGCTCGGGGTCTCACCGGAAGCAATCACTCTATTCGTACGGGGTAGAGGTAAAGCTTTATACATCTTACCCTCCTCAGACCCTGTCATAAATTTGTTATTGATGGGATTTATTGAATACGATGATAATGATGATCTTATTGTGTTATCAAGCTTTCCACTTCCAAGAATCTTTCCCCAAGCCCAGTTTTATGTCTGGAAGAATCTCCAAGCATTCCCATAACTCCAGCTGAGAGGTTTCTCCCCTAGCCAAAAGAGAGTATATTCTAGTAAAAAGAATAAAATAGATAAAAAAAAATCTGGTACTTTAAACAACATATGAAAAAATATACATATAAAAGAAATTGTTACATCGAGTTCTTTCGAATTTTAAAACTCAATGAGTTTCCGGATTAGGTTATGAAAATATTGTTTAAAACTACCGTTAACATTTAATCCTATATAAACAAAAATGAGCATAATAACACTCTAATTTGAGCACGGATATGGTTATGTTCTGATTAACCCACCGGACTAGAACTAAACATTAGTAACACTTTTTAATAATTATTAAACCAAAATCAAGCTATTGAAATGTATAACCAAACCAAATCGTTGCTAACGGTTTGACGTTGGTTTAGTGGGGGAACGGTCTATGTATGAAATTAACTAAATGCAAGCTGTCATAGATTTAGTATATTTAGGGTTTCTCATCTTGTCTGAAGGACATTAAAATGGCCAAAATTGGAACATACAATGTCTTCTGGTACGGTACAGTCATGCACAAGGGGGGCATTATGAGGCACATGTCTCGTCTGCTGCTTACATGTGTACCTTTGCCTTCATAGGATTCTATCTCCAGATGTATATAAATAGTTTACATTAGTTAATCTATTTAACTTGTGTCTTATATTGTTTCCATGAATAATTTATTATTTACTAGGTTGAGGCCTGTGTATTACACGGGTAATTAATAAAAATTTTATACTTTAACTATTAAGTGAAATATAATTAACAATATGCCCCCCATATTTTTTTATACAATTACAATTTACATTAAAATTACATAACTAAGATTACACAAATATGTTACAAATAAGTGAAACATTCAATGTACACTACATTTGTGATTGTAATGATTAGTATACATTGTTTATCACAAATCAAAATCTTTAGTCCATGTCTGCTTGTAACTCTTGATAAGGTAACATATATGTATGCTTATAACTCTTCATATAGCCACATATAGTTGTCCGTGTACGTATAGTTGTCCGTGTGACAAATAAGATTATTCAAGTACACACCAACCATAGATAAATGATAGTATATCAATGAAACTAACAAAATAAAAAATATTCATACACATAAAATATCATACCTTTTAATCAAATAAAAATGAAGGTGGCGCTGCGAAGCTAGGTGGAAATTTATCTTTCAACAATAATAAGATAACAGTAAGTTTTCTTGTACTAATAAAGATAATTGAAAACTTGTTAAATTAATATGAAGTACCTCCTTCAGTTTGCTTCCACAACAACTAAGATACTGCAGAATCATATGCTGCGACATGTTGGAAAGCTTTCCATGCAAGTTTCCTTCTAAAATGTTGATCATCTTTGTTTGCTTTAAGGAATTCTAAGAGTAGAGGATAGTATAGGGAATCAACAACTACCAACACATCCTTGTGATTCTGTTTAAAAAAGTTTAAATACAAGAAACACATTTATTAAGAAGCACGAAAATCATTTAATAAGAAGTAATTGCATTTCTTATTAAACATTATATATAGTAACAATAACCTTTGTTGCAGCTCTTATCATTGTAGGGCCACCGATATCAATGGTCTCAATCCCATCATCAAAAACTCCATTTGCAGAGGTAACTTTTTCATAAAAGGGATATAAATTCACCACCACCAGTTCAGATGTACCTATAATAATGCTTAAAAGTTGATTAAATGTATGTACATTGCATTTGAAACCATTCAGCAGGAATATGACAGAAAACTAATTATACAAATAAACGTTACATGATCTGTAAACTGCACATAATAATAATAATATCAAATAATCAATCATCAATGATTAACCTATCACGAGTTGTATAAATGACATAATAAGAAATAAATAAAGATAAAGATTTTTAATAAATGACACAAAATGAAATATAAAAAATATGTATGTTCAACAGATTAGATATACACGGTTTGTATAATGAACCATGAAATTTAAGGAGTCATATGCACAAGATAAATGAAATCTATAAGTCATACAATTTTTTAACTAAAATTTGCACAAACAAAATATATATATAAACAATCTGCTTAAATGGAAAGCAGCCAAAGGTATATTGTGCGACAAGAGTTTCCCGACTAAACTAAAGGGAAAATTCTATAGGGTGGCAGTTAGACCTGCAATGCTATATGGAACAGATTGTTGGGCCATCAAGAAGGCACAAGTGCGGAAGATGGTGGTAGCAGAAATGAGAATGCTACGTTGGATGTGTGGGCACACAAGGCTAGACCGAATAAGAAACGTTGTGTTTCGCGAGAGATTAGGGGTGGCGAACATAGCAGACAAGATAAGAGAGGGGAGATTGAGATGGTTTGGACATGTAAAGAGAAGACAGACGACGAATCTTGTTAGATTCGTAGAAAACATTACTATAGAGGGGAGGAGGGGTAGAGGACGACCGAAATTGACTTGGGATGAGAGGATTAGGCATGATTTGATAGACCTAAACCTCTCCGAGGACATTGTTGAGGATAGGAATTCGTGGAGAAGTAGAATTAAAGTTAAGGATTTTTAGAGAGAATTGAATACCTTAGGGCTTAGACTTAACTTATTTAGGTCACATACCATAATGGTATTTCCCTTACATATATTATTATTATTATTATTATTATTATTATTATTATAATTATTATTAGCTTTTATATAGCTGTTAAACTGTGATCTTATTATTAATATTATTATAATTAGTAGTAGTTTTTATATAACTGTTAACCTTTGATTTCCTTTATTTTGCTTCATACACATGTACTTAGAGCCGAGGGTCTCTCTGGAAGCCACCTCTTTATTCCTTTGGATAGAGGTACGGTGTGCCTACATCCCACCCTCCCTAGACCATACTTATAGCTTTGCTGTCGGTGGGATTTTACTGGGCATGATTGATTGATTGATTGAAACAATCTGCTTAAAAACAAAATCCGCAAATACATATTTTTTGCAGAAACATAACCTGCTAGAAAATTGGAGAAATTGTACATTATCTACAACCTGAATATACATTTGCTAAATCACTTGCTGTATAAACACTTGCACGCCTCAACAAGCAGAGTATAAAACTCATTAAATTGATGACAAATTATAACACATCTATTATAAAAATCAAAATATTTTCATATGAAAAACCTATTCCAACATATTTTATAGCAAAATGTGTTTAAATGATACTGACCTGTATCAACCCATTCTAATAGTCAATCCATTACAACATTACTGAATTCTAATACTAATAGTGAAATAGATGGCCAAGCATAACCTGATCATATGAACATACATGTTAATATTATTTAAAATTCGACATGATTATATAACTTATATATATATATATATATATATATCACTTTTGACCCTTTCTATATTTAAACTTCAACAAAAGAGAAACATCAAATTATTATAGAGCAAGTACACCATATTTGGTTGTCAATTATGTGTGAGGCTGTGACCTTATCAGGATTTTGTTTTCTCAACTTGTGAAAAGTGTACAAACTATGATCATAAAGTAAGCATAAAATACATATGTTTTAATATTATAATCATATTTATTACATCTGATTGTTCTATGCACCAACATTTTTATGACTCTAAACGTGTATAAATTAATTTAAACTTCAAGCTAAAATTAGATGAAAGAAGATTATGAATTGAGAAAAGTGCAACCCTACTTTTGAAATTATTTTCACTTGACAAATGAGCTATAAGATATTGATATAAAATGTTGAAGGTTAACCCGACTCACCCCATACGAAAATGACCATGTTGACTCATCACCCGTCACGCCAATTTGCCACCTCTATAATAGGGGATCGATCATTCAGTCACCTAAACGCCTGCAATCCTGGTTTAAATATATATAAGAAAAAAAAGCATTGCTTAAAATACTACTTCCCTTAAATACTCAAACATTATGATTTGACAAAAGCTATAGAGAGAAAGATTGTGAAAGCATAAATAAAAGAAAGTAAAGATCAATACCAGGTTATCAAAATTGGTCCGTATTGCCCACAAAATATATGGGTTTCCTTGTTGTATGAGCCTTCACCAAAAAGAAAAACATAATTAACAGAGGTAGAACTCAATAAAAATGGTTCCAGCAAATAAGCCATTGTGTTTGATGTTGTTGCAAGTGTAGCTGAAAATAGTTAAACAACTGGAAAGACAAATCAATTTTGAAAATTATAATAAATAATGTTAAACAAAAGATCAAATGGATGCTAGAAAAATATACAAATATAATCTATTAAATTGTGTTCCGTATCTTTTTAACAGCATTTCATCAGGAATTCAAATCAGCGCTATTCAAAATCAACAAATATTTCAACAACTTGAAATTTAATTCAAAAACTGAAGCAATTTCAAACTTTGGCAGATTAGTAACATACGAATCAAAAAGGAATAACTAACATTAAATCGAAATCGAAAAATTAGGAAACATAAAATTGCATATTAACAACTTACAAATCGAAAAGAGATAATCACCCACCGATTATGTGTTCATGGATTACTATGAATAGAATATAGGGTTCCGATATTGTGAGTTATGATGAAAAACCCGTTGTGAAAAGGGTAGGCTAAGGATGATTTTTTTTTTATTATAAATCACCCATGGATGGTTAATAAACCCTAAATAAGTTATAGGTGGGAAAATAATAATTCAGATGATTGAGGATGGGACACCCGTCGTATATTGTGAGGTATAGTGGAGAGGGGCGATAGTAGTGGTGGCGGCCGTGGAGAGGGGCTATTTCGTTGGTGGTGGTGGAGACCATGGAGAGGGGGCGATAGTAGTGATGGAGTTGGGAGGATTTTGGAATTGAGGGTTTGATCGGAATAAAAGATAGTATGTTTGAAAAACAATAAACTGGGTGGGTAATGACCAGGATCCATGTTTTGAAAAATGGGTTAAAAAGTATGAGAATGAACGTGAGTGTGAGAAGTGGCATATAGTAGTAGTTATTTATTAGAGTAGTAAGATTATTTGATATTCATCATTTGAAATTAACTTTATATTGTATTTGCGGATGATGTGGTAAAAGCTGCAGTATGGTACCACATGCTGGTCAAATTGCTAGTGTGTCGTTTTATTGAGCATTTATTCAAAACTTAAATAGCAACATTAAAGAGGACAGATTTGGTTTTCTAAATAACACAATGGTCAAATTGACATAGAATATTAGATAACTAGGAACATCATCTTATTGACCAAAACAAAGCACATGGGCCACTAGCAGCAGCACGTCCGCTAGTCTGAGTATATGAACTTAGAACCGACGTCTCTGACTGATGCGGCGTTAATAAACTAATGTTTCAAGTAATTATGCATCAAACAAGTTCTCATTGACGCGTATGATCAGTTCGAAGAATATGAACACGCATCCCTTAGTGGCTTAGTTCAGTGCACTGAAACAACATCCACAAGCCTGGCCCTCAGGTTAAACATGACAGCCTTATTCATTCATTCAACTTATATTTTGGTACTTCATTAGTGTCATCAGCAAGTGGGATACAGATTGTAATATATTTTGTCTAAGAATCCTAATTTTGGTTTAAACATTATGCAAATACCAGAAGTCTCTGATCATCATTAATCACTTCAAATTATTAAAGTGAAAGAAAGTAATAGTTGAGAAGAGTAGAGGACAAACCATATACATCTATATATATTTGAATAGCTAAACTTATAATATACATAACCAATTTTAAGTTGAGATATGCCACAATTATCTAACACTTGTATATGTTGTTTTAACTATGAGACGTAAGGGGATTATTTAACCACACCAATGTACAGGTCGTTATGTGTTCTCGCAGTTCTCTGTTTAAAATTGGTTTTTATAGGTTTTATGTTTTAGTCAGACGTCTTGAATAGCTTTTTGAATCGTATAATCATATTTCAAATGAAAGTATTTTGTGGTAACATGAAATAAATAATCGGATATAACAAAAGGTGACCCCTTTATAATAGATAAATAATCGGATAGTACAACAAGTTCTTTTATGTGAAAAACGAAGTGTGAAATTCATAATAGAAATCAGACCATGTGACCCCTTTATATAGAGTTTATTTAACCACGTTTAATTGACAAGCGGCTATAACTTTTTTATAGTTATCGTTCGGTAGAACACAATTTGTAGTAACTTGATTTACAACCACTTTTAAAGATCAATCTACAAGCAGCTTTTACAACCGTTTCCCTACTTGGGACGCTACCCCAAAACCCCACTTGGGAGTCACCTCTTAACTCCCACCAAGCATATTTTGCGGTACCTTAAAGATACTATTTGTCGGTACAATGTACATGAGTTACATTCTTATTCTAATGCAGACTGGGCTTGGTGTCCAATTGATCATCATACCACAACATGACCTTTTAATTAATGAGTTACCTTCATATTTAATTAACATTTTAACTACACAGATTTACATGTCAAACTGTTTACGATCTAGTTATTAAACGTATTAGATTAAAGGTATATTGGTTTTTATTAATTCAAACTATCATCTTTTGGTCGTTACTGGTCCCATCTTTTAACGTATGTGTTCCTAACGGACCGTGACTAATTAATAGAATCCTAACACCGTTACTTGCGGGTCGTCGGAAAAACGCTTTTGGCCTGAAAAGTCACATTTTTGTCAGAAAACTCAATCTGAACACCACCACCAACAGATTCCGACGATGGTTCTAGGGTTACAACGATCTCAATAATTGAGCTTTTACAACGTTCTTCCGACGACCTACAACTAACAACGTTATAATTCTGTTACTTGAGGACCGTTGGAAACAAATATGATAAAAGGTGGGATCGTTATCACCAATTCGTTAATTGAGACCGAGAGCAACCAAAATATGATGATTGGGATTGATAAAAAACAAAACACCTAGATTAAACATGTTAAAATCGGATAATATAAAAGACGTGTACATATCTTGTTTGAGTCGCCTCAGTTATTGACTAACAAGTTTGCCGTTTGCATCATGGATGAGATCGGTATCGAAAAATACTACTGGTACCGATAACAAGTAAAAACCATATATTGAATGTCGTGCCATTTTTGGTTTGGTACCAATCGGTACCAGGCCACCAGTACCATTGAAAACACCGACAATACCAAAACCGAACAAAACAAAAACTGGAGGTGGACAAATAAACCGGAAAACCGAACAAATCCGAAAACCAAACCAAAATCGAAATTGTTTAAAATCGATTATGATGAAACCGTTTTTGAATCGATTGAAACTGTAGGTTTGAAACCGGTTTGTAATTTTCTCCCTCAAAATCTAAACCGGTTAACGAACAAAAACCAGTAAAACCGGACCAAAACCTATCGTAACTTGGTCAAGAAACCGGTTTCAACCGAACCAAAACCAATCATAAACCAGTTTTGACTTTTATTTACCAAACCGAAGCGGTTCGTGCACGTCAAAAATAAACGGTAAACATACCGGAAAATGAAAAACAAATATAGGTATGTTATAATATTAGCCCTAACTTTAACAAGCTTATAATATATGAACTTCAAGAAACAAGGAAATATGAGAATATGAGAATATGAAATTTTATTGGATGCCTATTAATCGTAACAATACATGGTATATATAATACCAAAATAACTCTTTACAAGGACTATTTGAGGAGACAACCTCACATTATTGGTTTGACAAAAAGGTCTCCTCACATTATTGGTTTGAAAAAGGTGACATACACAATTGTAAAAACCGTCGGTAGTGTTATAACACTCCCCCTTGGATGACACCTTTTCAAAACTTCGGGGTTTTGAAGTACTGCCTCATTAAAAACCTTGCCAAATAAAACCCAGTGGGAAAAAACTTTAGCTAAGGGAAAAAGAGTGCAGTATATAGCTCCCCCTCAAATTGCAGGTCGTTACATTGTTCGTACATGGCGCATGCCAATATCATGAACATGTTTCCTGAATGTTGCTGTGGGAAGTGCTTTTGTGAAAAGATCAGCTGAGTTGTTGCTGGACTGGACATATCTCATTTCAACCTGATTGTCTTTAATAAGGTCTCGAGTATACTCAAAGTATCTTGGTGGTATATGCTTTGTTCTGTCACTTTTGATATATCATTCCCTCATTTGCGAGACACAAGCTGCATTATCTTCATAGATAGGAGTTGGAATTCGATCTTTCTCTAGTCCACAAGAAATCAATATGTGTCGTGACATAGATCTTAACCATACACATTCTCTTGAAGCTTCATGCAATGCAATGACTTCAGCATGATTTGAAGATGTTGCAATGAGTGTTTGTTTCTGAGAACGCCATGAAATCGCAATTCCTCCATTCTTAAATACATATCCAGTTTGAGATTTTGCTTTATGGGGATCAGATAAATAACCTGCATCTGCATAACCAACTAACTCTTCTTTTGAATCGTTAAGATAAAATAAACCTAAATCAACAGTTCCTTTTAAATACCGAAAAATATGTTTAATGCCATTCCAATGTCTTTTAGTAGGGGATGAACTGAATCTTGCCAATAAATTAACTGCAAAAGAAATGTCAGGTCTTGTACAGTTAGTAAGATACATAAGTGCTCCAATTGCACTGAGGTATGGTACTTCGGGACCAAGAATCTCTTCATTATCTTCGCAAGGACGAAATGGATCATTGTCAACATTGAGTGATCTAACAACCATCGGTGTGCTTAAAGGATTTGCTTTGTCCATATTGAAACGTTTTAAGAGTTTCTCAGTATAATTTGACTGATGCACAAGTATCCCATTATGCATATGCTCAATTTGTAAACCAAGACAATATTTGGTTTTTCCAAGATCTTTCATTTCGAATTCTTTCTTTAAAAGAGCAATTGCTTCATTAATTTCTTTTTGTGTCCCAATTAAATTTAGATCATCAACATACACAGCTATGATCACATATCCTGATGTTGTCTTCTTTATGAAGACACACGGACAAATAAGATTATTTGTGTATCCTTTGCTTATCAAATAATCACTCAAACGATTGTACCACATCCTTCCAGATTGTTTCAGTCCATACAAGGATCGTTGTAATTTGATGGAATACATTTCCTTAGGCTTTGAGCTTATTGCTTCGGGGAGTTTAAATCCTTCGGGAATATTCATATAGATGTCACTATCTGGTGATCCATACAAGTAAGCTGTGACAACATCCATAAGACGCATCTCTAACTTTTTAGAGACTGCTAAGCTGATTAAATATCTAAACGTAATAGCATCCATAACAGGAGAATACGTTTCTTCATAGTCAATTCCTGGCCTCTGAGAAAAACCTTGAGCTACAAGTCTTGCTTTATATCTTGTAACTTCATTTTTCTCATTTCGTTTTCTCACAAAAACCCATTTATATCCTATAGGTTTCATTGACTTTGGTGTAATGACAATAGGTCCAAAAACCTTTCGATTGTTTAGTGAGTTTAATTCAGCTTGCATAGCATCTTTCCATTTGTTCCAATCTTGTCGATTTTTACAATCATCTACAGATTTTGGTTCAGGGTCATCATTTTCATCCATGATATCGCTTGCCACAGAATAAGAAAATATATCATCAATATTTTCCATTTCATCTCGATCCCACATTATATGTGATTTACCATAGTTTATTGACAATTCTTTATTGGAATCATTTATTTCTTCCTGAGGAAATGTTATATCATTTATTCTTTCCTGAGGGAAGGT
The DNA here is from genome assembly GCF_021521415.1 of Bidens hawaiensis. Taxonomy (NCBI): domain Eukaryota; kingdom Viridiplantae; phylum Streptophyta; class Magnoliopsida; order Asterales; family Asteraceae; genus Bidens; species Bidens hawaiensis. The sequence goes on along the minus strand of NW_027492628.1, from coordinate 143,436 downwards.
TTTGTCAATCATTCCTTCCTTAGGGTCAGTATCCTTCTCAGAACCCTTTCTTTTTCGAGGATTTTTATCCTTTGAACCGATTGGCCTTCCACGTTTTAAACGTTTTTGAGATTCATGAGGCGCATTATTATGGTTTTGCTTGCTTGGAATCTCAACTCGAGCTGGAGCATTAGCAGCTGGTATATGAGATTTAGTGATCCTGTTTATATCAGTAAATGCATCAGGTAACTGATTTGCAATTTCTTGTAGATGTATTATTTTTTGAACCTCTGTCTCACTTTGTTTTGATCTTGGGTCTAGGTGTAACAATGATGGCACACACCATGATATATCTCTTTCTTGCCTATACATCACTTGTTAAAGGTTCAAGGTATCTTATGATGGAAGATGTTTCATATCCAACATATATTCCCAACCTTCTTTGGGGACCCATTTTTGTGTGTTGTGGTGGTGCAATAGGAACATACACAGCACAACCAAAAATTCTAAAATGAGAGATATTTGGCTCATTTCCAGAAACAAGTTGTGTGGGAGAGTATTTATGATTTGCACTTGGTCTCACGCGGATTAATGATCCAGCATGCATAATTGCATGACCCCAAATAGAAACAGGGAGTTTTGTCCTCATTATTAATGGTCTAGCTATTTGCTGTAGGCGTTTGATCAACGACTCGGCTAAGCCATTTTGTGTGTGTACATGAGCAACAGGGTGTTCTACAACAATCCCCACAGACATGCAATAATCATCAAAAGCATGTGATGTAAATTCCCCCGCATTATCAAGCCTTACTCTTTTAATGGTATAATCCGGAAAATGTGCACGTAATTTGATAATTTGAGCAAGAAATTTTGCAAAAGCAACATTACGAGTCGATAATAAAGAGATATTAGACCATCTGCTGGATGCGTCTATTAAGACCATGAAGTATCTAAATGGTCCACATGGTGGATGAATGGTCCACATATGTCACCTTGAATTCTTTCAAGAAACATTGGTGTTTCTTTATCGACTTTTAATGGCGAATGCATTGTAATTAATTTTCCAAGAGAACAAGATGTACATTGAGGCATTTTATCTATTTTATGGATCTTTTAACCTTTCAGTGGATGCCCATGTGTATTTTCAATGATCCTTTTCATCATTGTGGATCCTGGATGGCCTAATCTGTCATGCCATAAGTTTATGATACCAGAATCGCAACAATTTTCTTTGACTGCCATATGTGCTTGAGGCACATTTATATATGTATAATGCAAACCAGAATGGAACATTTGCAATTTTTCCAATATTTGATCTTTGCTTATGATATGCAAATATTTTTCATTACTAACAGTCCTTGACTGAGTATCATATCCATTATGATATATGTTTCTGAAACTCAACAAATTTCTTGTTGATTTTGGGGAAAATAAAGCATTTTCTATTTTGAGCTTTGTACCATTTGGTAATGCTAAATTAGCTTTTCCCACTCCTTCTATCAAGTTTGTAGGACCTGATATTGTATTGATGATCCCTTTTGTTGGTTTCAGTTTATAAAAATATTTTTTAGATCTAAGTATAGTATGCGTGGCTCCACTATCCGCTATACATATATCTTCTTCATTTGTTTGATCTTGTGCTCCGGTGGTTTTCATTTTAAATCTTGAAAAATATTAAGAAAAAAAATAAGTGTATAACGAAGACATATGATATTTTAATAAGAACTTTATTTAATTGAAACACAAGTAGTACATGAAAGAGAAACTACATAATTAAAGATAATGAGAACACACTTAATAATTGCATCTAATTAAAGTAGTCAAGCAACTTTGTTTCAAAATTCTACCCCAAAGTCTTCAACGCTCAGCTCAGCATTGATATTATTAAAGTTATCAACATGGTTCACTTCTTTCTCTTTTCCTTTTAGAGAGGCTTGGTACAGTTCACACAGATGTGGAGCTGTGCGACAAGCCTTTGCCCAGTGGTTTGTACTTCCACATCTAAAACATGAAGTGCCATTGTTTTCGGACCTACCAGCTTCATTCCATTTATTTTGGTGGTTGGAATTGGTATTGTGTGGGACATGATAATTATTGGCTCTCTGGTTACGACCACGACCACGGCCATGACCACGACCGTAAGAGTTATTGTTCCATTTGAATGGATGCTTACGATCATTAAAATGCCTTTTGTCAAAATGACCACGTCCACGGCCTCGTCCTCGACTTTGTTCCCATTTATGATCAGAATTTTTATGAGAACTTTTGTGAGCAACATGTGCTTCTGGTATTGCTAATGAACCCGTGGGACGAGATTGATGATTTTTCATCAATAATTCATTATTTTTCTCTGCTACAAGGAGTAATGCATTTAAATCAGAGTATCTCTTAAAATTCTGCAAACGATAATGTGTTTGCAAATTTATATTTGATGCATGAAACGTGGAGAAAGTTTTCTCTAACTTTTCTTCTTCTGTTACGGGGTACCCACAAAATTCTAGCTTTGAACAAATTCGGTATAAAGCAGAGGTGTAATCATTTACCCTCTTAAAATCTTGGAACCTAAGACTGTTCCATTCATCTCTAGAAGTAGGAAGTAAAACTTCCTTTAGATGACCGAATCTGCTTTTCAAATCTTCCCATATCATATATGGGTTATCATAATTAAAATACTCATGCTGTAGTAATTCATCAATATGTTTATGGATGAAAACATCAGCTCTTGCTTTATCCTGGTCAGAGCAATCATTGTATTCTTGGATTGCGTCTAACACATCCATAGATTTTAAATGTCTTTTGACATTTGCTGTCCAAGACATATAATTTTCTCCAGAAATGTTGAGTGCAGGGAATTCGAGTTTTGCTATATTTGACATTTTGTTGCTTTGTGTCTATTACCTTTCTTGGTTAGGATATAAGCGGCTCGTGCTGATAACATGTTATAATATTAGCCCTAACTTTAACAAGCTTATAATATATGAACTTCAAGAAACAAGGAAATATGAGAATATGAGAATATGAAATTTTACTGGATACCTATTAATCATAACAATACATGGTATATATAATACCAAAATAACTATTTACAAGGACTATTTGAGGAGACAACCTCACATTATTGGTTTGACAAAAAGGTCTCCTCACATTATTGGTTTGACAAGAAGTGAAAAGGTGACATACACAATTCTAAAAACCGTCTGTAGTGTTATAACAAGGTACAGATTATGTTCTATAATTCACCAGCAAAAATGTTTAATCTGCAGAGGTTTATCTTTCAAAAACCTTAAAAAAATCACACTCTTATTAAACCAAACCATGAGTCGAGTTCTTGATATACACCTGTTTCAGCCGACATGTTCACTGATGTTCTTCACATGTAAATCACATGATTTTATTAGAAATCATGTCCAATTCAACAAGAAACGAGCAATAACCCAATCTTCATTACAAGGTTTTACATTCAAATTTCTTGAATTTAAATTTCTGTTTTTCTTTAATTAAATATTTGCTTATGTTTTTCAGCAGTTAGTTCAGAGATGGGGTTGGATTATATAACAGATAGATGTTCACTTCCACACAAGGTAATTTTAATTTCATGCTGTTTACATATTTTATTTATTAATTTAATTTTTGTTTTGAAGAAGATAAATACACTTTAAATGTAGGGTTTTAAAAATATGAAATTGGTGTGGATTTTATCACTAATGTTATCTCAATTTCATTCTCTTAGTACTTAGTAGTAGTTACGGTAATGATGGATTTAATTTGCATTTGTTCCAAAAAAAAATAGATTAGTAAAACTAAAAAGCAACAATTTTGAAGTTGATAGTAAGTCCTTGACTTCAAAAGTCAAACTTATGATCAAGAGCGGAAGCGATAAAGTAATAAAAGAGAGATAATTCTCGAAGAGGAAGAAATGTTATTGAATTATGAAAGCTGGGGATTTTCTAAATTTTGCAGCCTTGCCAAAATTTTGAAATTGCAAACGATAATGGAAACATGAAATTAAATTATTATAAGGGCCTAAATTACGTAGGAAGGCTGGAAAATACGTGTTGCGAAACTTTGGGAAAAAGTCTTCTCCGGCGGAATTGAGAGCCTAAATGATGGAATTTGGGCCTGACATCTGAGCCACAGTGGTATGCTACAAGGTCCGGCTCGTCGAGACCTTTCCGGCTTTCCGTTGACTAGTAACGGGCCCTGTAATTCCACTTGTAGCCCAAGTTATATGTTTTTTATGTTTGGGCCCTTTCTGTCTTGTTTTCCCGTATCAAGTTGGTCCATATAAAAGTCTGCTAAGTGCTAACTCTTGGATCAGCTTCTCATCACTTTAACTCCTCATCTTGCATAACAACCGATTCAATGTTTTCAGGTTACAGTAGAAGATGGGAACATATATGATACACTTCCAGATGTTAGATACCTTAAAGATTTACAAAAGGATGAACTTAACGGGAAAGTTGTCATGGTTAGGTTTGATTCGAACATCTTACTTAAAGAAAACCAGGATCAACAAGCTAAATCATTCGTCAGTGCGGTTAAAACCGTTAAATACTTGCACGAGTCCGGTGCAAAAGTGATTCTAATTAGCAGTTGGTCTGTAAAAACCAACTCAAACCTCCATTCAACGGATTCTGTTTCAGCTTATTTATCATCCATTCTCAAACTAAGAGTTGTACCCGTGAAGTCATATTTTGAAAAATCCCCGAAAGACGGTATCTTTCTTCTTGAGAATCTATCTCAAGTCAAAGAGGACGTAGCAAATTGTTCAGTATTTTCTGAACGGTTATGCGAACGGGTTGATATTTTCCTAAACGATGCGTTTTCGCAGTCGCATAAGGTTCTTGCATCAACCGTCGGTGTGACATCTTTCTGTTATGCTTCGGTTGGTGGTTTCCAATTTGAGGAGAGTTTGTTACAACTCAAGAATGCGTTCGGGACAAAAAGGAACCCATATATCGCCATGGTATTATTCTTAAATAAACGTCAGATTTAAAGTTTAGTACTTTTTTTGGGAGTATTTTGAATGCGCGCTTACAACTTACAAACTTGTGAAATATCATCAATACCCAACCCAAACTCAAAATAGCATATATTGCTTTCAAAACTAGTTAAAATATCATATTTACTCTTTTCATTCAAGCTAGGCTGCTAGGGGTGTTAAACGTGTTGTGATCGCAGGTTGGCTAGTCCAACCCGACACGAACCCGTCGGGTTGACCCAAGCATGACCCGTTTGGTATAAATAGGTTCGGCCGAAACTGGCCCGAACCTGTTTATGCCAACCCCAAACCGGCGAATTTCCTGTTAGGTCCGTGTCGTATCAAAAATTCACATCACTAATTAAAACAACACACGAAATGATCATTTACCCTTATTTCTATAAAACTTAAAATTTTCTATTTACCCATTGTTATAGGTAAATATAAAATTTATGTCTAAAAAATGAGTAAATATGAAAATTTTAAGTTTCGATGAAGGGCAAAATAGTAATTTCTTGCATTATTATAATAAAATGGGTAAATTTGATATTTCAAATAGATTTTAGAACATATATGATATATTAATTTTGAGTTGGGTATATATGATATTTCACAAGTGTATAAAAATTCTCTCTTTTTTTTGCATATTAACGGGATGTTAAGACATATTAGTGCAGGTTGGGGGAGGTAACCTTGTAGAAAAAGCAGCTGCTGTTAAATATTTGGTTTCGAGTGCTGACGGTTTGGTGTTTGTTGGAAATATGGCTTTTCAAATAATGCACGCACTTGGATTGTGCGTGCCTAAAAAATTAGTGGAGGTTGGAGCTCGTACAGAAGCTGTTAGAATATTAGAATTTGCGAATTCTAGGAATATTTCTATTTTCTTACCAAAAGATTTTTGGTGTGTAAATGATCGTATTAAAAAACCGGAGTTAGTTCCGGTTCATGGTATTCTTGAAGGTAAGAATTTGACTTTTCATAAGAGAAGTCAAAGTCAACATTAAAGTTGACCTATTCAAGCTTTTTTATACTTTCTTGATATGTTTGATTCTTTTAGGTTGGTCACCTGTTGCACTCGGGCCCAGTTCGTTGGATGAAATAACCACCGTACTTTCAAAGTCCAAGGTGATGAATTATATTTTATTAATCTAGTTAAATAAATGTTTATAGGCCTGTAAACGAACCAAACGAACACGAGGAACTAAAAAAACGGATTTTCTTGTTAGTGTTCGCTAGTTAAGAAAATGAACATGCACATGTTCATTTATTTTCATTTGTTATCAGTTAAAACGAACAGTTCTCGAACATAGACCAACAAACATAACTGAGCTAAAACCTATTAGAAGTAAGTGTGAATAACAATGTGTCGGGCCTAACAAGTTATTGAAACTAGGGTAAATTGTAATGGGCCTAAAACATTTAAATGAATATATTAACGAACGGAAACGAATGAACTTAAAAAATATAAACTAACGAACATAAATGAATGTAAACGAATGAACATGCACAAATATTAATGAACAAACATTCATGAGCATAAATAAACGAATGAGACGTGTTCATGTTCATAAATAAACATTTGGTTCATTTGCAGATCTAAAAGTTTATACCTTAAACTCACAAACAAAAACACTATTTTTTTTATTTCAATATTTTGTATTTTATCAATCTCTTCTAAATCTATACATTGTCTATAAATTGCAGAAAATTGTGTGGATTGGTCCGGTTAAGTTTGGTTCGTCCAATCAGGATATCAACGGGACCTTAACACTGGCCAAACTGCTTAGAACATTAAGTCAAAGAAATTGTGATGTTACAGTTGTCGGTAATATGGCGTGCAAAGCTTTAGTGGGAGAATCAGAAGTTTTATCATCTTGCAATATTATTGAAAATGCTTCTGTTATATGGGAATTTCTCAAGGGCAGAAAGCTTCCTGGACTTACGGCTTTGGACAGAGTACGGTTTGGTTCTTGTTGTTCTAGCTGTGTATATTGTTGTTGACTTTTGAAGTCAAAAAGGTCTAATTTTGTCCTGCGGTTTATGCAAGAAACACGGTTTTATTGTGTGCAGGGTTATCCATACCGCATTGATTGGCATGCGATTTATGATGATCCTACTCTACCTTTGCTAGTTGATATAGGAAGTGGTATTGACTTCTCGTATTCATATGGCGTTTTTTTGGCTACAAAATATCAAATATAGCAATTGATAAAGTCAAATTACAGGTAACGGATTGTTTCTTTTTGGAATGGCGAGAAAGAATAAAGATATGAACTTTCTAGGCTTGGAGATGAACGGGAAGGTTGCCCGCTTTTTAATTTAATTTTTATTATTAAAAATTAAAAATTTAACTATTCTCGTTTTCAAAATTCTAAACTTGGTATTCTTCTTTTTGCATGTTGTAACGTTACAGCTCGTGAAACGTTGCATGGAAGCTGTTCACCTATCTGGCTTAAAAAACGGGTACAACTTCTATTGACATTATCGTAATTTTTAACTTTTTTTATAACAATAAAACTGTCAGGTACTTCATTGAAACAAACGCAACATCAACATTTCGCTCTATTGTTTCTAGTTATCCTGGTGAACTAGTTTTTGCATCAGTACAGGTAATTTAACATTTAAATTTTAAGCCCACTTGTGTTTGGTTATAAAGAACTAAAATATATAATTTAGGTATATTGGTTTTTATTAGTCCCAGCTATCTCCTTTTGGTCGCTGTCAGTCCCCACTACCGAATTGGCTGCTGATGGTCCCAACTTTTAACGTATTTGTTTTCAACGGTCCACGACTAACGGAATCCTAGCACTGTTAGTTGCCAGTCGCCTGAAAAACATTTTTGTCGGAATAGTCACATTTTTTTCCAGAAAACACCACCCGAACACCGCCACCACCACTTGAATCGGGGATTTTACTAGAAAAAAGTTCCTAAAGGTCTAATACAAAGTTACAAAGATGCTTGGGACAAAAATGTTGAGTTTTCTGGGAAAAAATGTGAGTTTTCCGGGCAAAAATGTTTTTCCGGGACCCACAACTAACGGCGTTAGGATTCTGTTAGTCGCGAATCGTTGGGAACAAATGCGTTAAAAGTTGGGACCGCCAGCAACCAATTCGTTAGTTGGGACCGACACCAACCAAAAGGCGATAGTTGGGATTAATAAAAACAAATATGCCTATAATATAATTTATCATGCAGTGTCCAAACCCGGACTTTAATAAACCAGAACATCGGTGGAAAATGGTGCAGCGGTCCCTCATCGAAGCCATCAGGGACCGTCTTTCCTTAAATGGAAAGGTAACAGTTTCATTAAAAGGTGTTTTTATATCATTTTTTTTCCGCAGTTTTATTCAAGTTATTTAACATGTTGAAAAACAGGTGTTCTTGCAATCTGATATAGAAGATGTTGCATTGAGGATGAAACGACAGTTTTTGAAATACGGGAATGGTGAGTTCACCGTTGATCATCAAGAAGAATGGTTGAAGGAAAACCCGTTTGGAGTTCAGTCCGATTGGGAACAACATGTTCTGCATCGTGGGGCTCCGATGTACAGATTGATACTTTCTAAATCAGTAAGATAATTTTGATTTTAACCGTTGAAGCTCGGAAAATAAATTCAGTTACATAACATCATTCTTTATCATCTCTTGCTATCTTTAATCATGTACAAATGCGGTACCAACATAGATAGTATGGCGCCTATAATTTATTCAAGAGTTAACTTATAAACAAATAGAGATTTTTAGAGAGAGAGAGATTTTAATGTTATTGGATTAAGTTGTTGATCGAGAAAATAACATTAAATTAAACGAGTTAGGTGACGCGGGAGTGCGGACTCGTTTAACATTAATGTTACTTGGGCTTTGTTATTGGTTATATACTGGGGTTAAGTAATTATTTACTTTGGCAAGTGTAATGTTAAGTGGGATTTTTAATTAATTTATATGGGCTTATTCATCGATATTTTTTGTTTTTGTTTTTTTTTTTTAATTTTGTGAGCATGGTTCTCTCTTGATCGAACATATACAGAGACAAGAACACGGTTACTAGTTTTCTGGTTCTTCATCTATATACACAAACAATCAAAACGCAATTTCATCTATAGAAATCTCTGTCTTATCCGATAAAATCACTGTGTGTAACCCACAAATAGCTTTATCTAAAAGTGATTCACGATTTAGAGATTAATCCAAGTTTCAATTTTTTCATCTACAATTGCATACAAGATTACCAGGTTTGTTTGTTTAATTAAATGATTTCTTTGATGATATCAGATAGACTACAACATTTAATTCAACAAAAATGGCAAGTAAAGTCCGGGCAAATTTCATAAAATAGTAATCAAATCTCACCCTTATGATCAAACTATTTTTGCTTGTAATGGAATGAAATCTAACGATGGAATGCTTCCTATTTTAGAATTAAAATTAGTCCCTACGTTGATGGAATATGAACATACCATACCCCATATGGACTTCACGTATGAATGTCAAATTTTATCCTATGGTTGGCTTTTTTTTTATAGAAAGGGGTGTAACAATAATTTCACAAGAATTTATTAGATTTTCTTTTTGATGTTGGTGAAAATAATTAATTGTGTTAGCAGAACAAATAGTGAAATGAAGCCCATGATTTGTTTTGATTTAAACTAGTAGAGTGCTCGTATGATATTGCGAGTGTGGCATTTTCTAACGGCATACTTGTTTATGTTGCTTCATAAACCAAGTTGTGATATATTGAGTTAATTTGGTGTGTAATGTTTATTACAGTTGTGTAATAAGTATTTTAGATTAATAGAATAAATATGTAACAATTGGTTTAGATAAATGCAACAAATAAATAATATATTTTAACATGTATCTACTTGTTTTGTAGCATGTTATTAATTAGGTAAGTAATAAGTAAAGTTGAGGAATATATAGATAGGTAACTGAATAAAAGAGAACACTATCAAAATATGATAAATAAAAGTTGCAACTTTTATGCTTTAAATATTTGTAAATTGATACAGCTATGACTTGTATCTTATAAGCCACACCTCGGTTTTGAATAAAATTTATACCAAAACGTAGAGAAATATAAGAGCGTTGCAATGGTATGTTTGAAAAACTTTTTAAAACATAAAATACTCAAAGATATAAGATAAATACTAAAAAAAATAAGTATGAGAAATTTATGGAGCAACATGAGGGGATGAGATAGCAAATATTACTTAAAATTATACAAAAAAAAAAAAAAAAAAAAAAAGATGAAGGGGGAAAAGATGTAAATATATTTTAAGATATCAAATGTTACCCTGGCTTAAAAAGACGTGTTTGCCCTTAAAATTGAAAATTTAATGCAACTAAGGTTTTAATTGTAGCAAAAAAAAGGTTATACATCTTAAATTTTGAAAAGTCCTTTGGTTTTGTTATATATATATATATATAAGAGATGGTTGTTTTAAGAACTTTAAGAACTCAATTTTGAACCACACATTTAATTAAATGATATGAAATATGTGGTTGAGATTAAGTTTAATTAAAAAAATGAAGCAGAAGAGAGAATAGGTATTTTTTATAATTACGCAAGCTTAAACGTTAGTTACACATGTGTAAAAGGTCGATTCGGTGTGTAAAAAAATACTGTAATTTTTTGTACATTACTTACACTTACGTATTACACATGTGTAAAAAAATTTGAAAAAAAAATTGTTACGTTGAGTTATTTCGAGTTCTTAAAACTCAGATTGGTTCTCAAAGAAATCAATCATATATATATATATATATATATTAATGAAGAATCACCATATTAACACAACATGCGCATGCCATCATTCCTATAAGAAAGGATTACGCTTATGGTCCCCATTGCATGTTTATATTATGGTTTTATGTCACACCCTAAAACCTAGGTAAGTACATTGTTGGGTTTACATCACCAGCCATAGTTAGGGGCATACACAAAAGTTTTTTTTGTACGGAGGGCGCAATAGAGATCGGCAAATAGGCATTCACCATCACATTAGGAAGGTCAGCGATACCCTTCGACTTTGCAAAAAGTTGCATCTTTTAGAACACAATAATGATACTAGGCAAGCATAACCTTTTCTCCATCATCAAAATCATATGGATATAACTCGCTCAAGCGAAATAAGATCGATGTCTTGAATTGAAGTAGAGTTAAACGGCCTAAAAGCACCCATGTCTTTAAGTAATCCCATGTTAACTTCATTAATGATTAGTAAACTCTTGATACAACTTATCCCCTATGTTTTTAAATCAGATACTATCACTTTACTAAAATTTTATCAAATTTACTCTCTAAAATTTTTGCAATAGCACTTTTGGTTGATTCCACCAATGAAACTCCTTCCAATATCTCTAGTTGTTTCCTTTAAATTCCTCTTGATAAGCACATTGTTTTAATTGTGAATACATTACCAATTCAAACGAGTAAACAATCAAATCACCAATTCACTAAAAATAAAACATAAATCTTATATTATTTTATTATCGAACATGTCCTTTATAACTTTACAAGATTATAATTTTTACCAATGATAAGGTCCGTGAGAAGTGGGAACTGAAGCAGCTAGCGGCACTCTAACAGTATTCGGCGGTAGCGGTGATAGTGGTGTACAATGGAGGTTTTTCAGTTGATTGCTTGATGGGAGGTGATAGTGGAGAATGATGAGCGACGTATCATGTACATGAGTAATGTGTCCAATTTCAAAATTAAAGAAATATGTTTTAACGGGCTTGGGCTTAGGCCCTGGGTTTGAAGTTTTAAAGGGTGTGAACTTAGGCTTAAACAAGAATATTAGGCTATTATATACACTAAATATATGGGTTGGACGATGGGCCTTTGCCCGCCCTATTAATGGGTTGAATACGCCCCTAACCATAATCAAAACAAACATTTGTAGCTTCCTTCCCAGGTTTGGTCAAAACTTACATCTGACCCCCTTACAATCCAACCCTTGTTATTTACATCTTGACATATAAAACCCTAAACTTTTAGTTTTAGTCCAAGTTCGATCAAAACGTACGTTTAACCCCCTTACAATCCACCTCATCACCACCACAACCTTAATATCCTTCCCTACACTCTTTCCCTCTTAATCAGTCTTCATCAACGATGATGGACGACGAGATGAGTTATGGGTTTGGTTGTCTTAACATTCACACAAGAACAACATAAATTCTAACGACGTGATTTCAGTCTATTGCTTATAATTGTTTCACATGTTAAATTGTTGAAGGTCTTTCATTGATAGTTGCATGTCAATGGTGCTTTATTGTGTGTTTGTGACTTGTTTGTGGTTTTTGTTGATATCGTATTCCATAGAAACAACTAATTTGTGATTGATTATGGGGTGTATGTTCGACCTACTTAGATATCTGAAGGGTGATAGGTAGTCATGTTTGTTTGTGTTATTAGAGTTTAAGGTTTAACGCCCTGACATGAGGTTTTCCCGGTTTCATTTTTCCCGTGCCCTTGTTTTTGTTATCTGATCACCACTTAGGTCACACCCGGAGAATGATCAGGGATCCATTAGGTTGTCTAGGGGTGTCATATCTTTAGATCTGTGTTCTATTAGCAATCCTATAACTGATAGAAGTCTAATAGTCACAATTAAGATTCCAAGCCTAGGTAACGTTTTTTCTCATATCTGGTTTTTGCTCAAAGTCTTCAGTTAAATTGCTTTTTGTATTTTAATATTTTCATTAAGTGTTTAATTTTAATTTAAGTTCTATTATCCAGTTAAAAATTATCTTTTTATTAAAACATAAAGTTAAAACAAATTAACTATTTTAAAACCATTTCAAATTACCGTTTACTCCAGTTTTTCTATTCAATTGTGTCCTTTGGGTTTGATATTCCAGATTTCTTTAGCTATATTACATTTTATAGGTACACTTGTCTGTCATTAGTGGTCTAATTTAGAGTTTTCTAGGTTTTATTACTAGGTGTGTCTAGCACGATTTGTAGTTAAAATTCATAGGTTGTCATTTGCACATCACCTGATTTGTCAATTGTTTATCGAAAATTATTTAGTAACATGATTAGTGTTGAATGATTACTTTCTTGAACCTTGAGTGTGATCCTTTCTCCATTAATTGCAACAGTTAGTTTAATTGTTTTCCAATCAAATTTGCTAGTGATTAGCACTCAACCGTAAACTTCAAAATTGTTTACACATTTGTTTCTATAAATAGTTTAAATAATCAAAAGAACGTGTAATGCTGACCACGTGCTCCTAGTGGATTGTGATAGATACATGACTTACCCTAGCTATTAGGTTATTGGAACGACATGACCATCAGTGAGGACTGAGGAGGGCATCAACAACGGTGCTAGGTGGGCGACGACAATGGAATTGAGGTTTTTTCAGTTGATTGTTTGATGGGAGGCAATAGCAGAGAACGACGAGTGACATTCGGGAGTGATGAGTCCAATTTTAAAATAAAAAAAATTATCTTTTAACTGGTTTGGGCATAGGCTGTTGGGCTTGGAGTTTTAGATGGAGGGCACTTGGGTTTAAACAAGAAGATTAGGTAATTAAGTACACTAAATATATGGGCCGGATGATGGGCCTTTAACCACCCTACTAATGGGCCGTATCCGCCCCTTAGACTATTAGGGTTTCAACTTTGTAGCTTCCTTCCCAAGTTTGGTCAAAACTTACGTTTAACCCCTTACAATTTAGCCCCTGTTGTTTATAGCTTGACAAATATAACCCTAAACTTTCACCGTTAGTCCAAGTTTGATCAAAACATACGTTAACCCCCTTACAATCCACCCCACCACCACCACAACCTTAATATCCTTCCCTACACTCTCCTCCTCTCAATCAGTCTTCATCAACGATGATGAACTACTTATTCTCTCATAAAAAAGACTAGGCGAGTTACCAGGATAAAAAGCAAGTTAAGGTTGGATTACCTTAACATTCATACAAGAACAACATAAACTTTATCGACCATCCGATTCCAGGGCCAAAACTCAAAACTGTTACACCTAACTATCTGTTTAAACAATAATAACCAAAAGTGAAATAAATCAAACTTAACACCCAAAACCGTAACATAAACATACCACAAGGACCACCCGCGTAATTATCTCTTTAATCTTTTATTTTATCAAACTTTATTATTATTATTATTATATCTATAAAAAGAAAATAAACAAAAGAAAATATAATCCACCGAATACAAAAACAAATATATCCAAAAGTAAAACTATCGTTAATAACCGCGGTTTAAAACTTTCTTTATTGATCGGAATTCGTCTTGTCGGTTGAACAGCACCGTCCACCGTCGCCGGTCTTTTATCTCCGGTAAGCTACCTTTCATTCTTTAAAGATTCAATTTCTTCAACTGGGTTTGTTTGCATGTAATCATATAGTTCAAGTTCGTATCTTGGGGATTATTAATCGATTGTAATGTTAGCGTGAATTCAACAATTTAAGTTAAATTATGTGAATCTGCATCTGGGTTTGCATGATTGTTATTATATAAGATGGATCTAAGTTGAAATTGATGATTTTATTAATTTTCCCCAAATTTTGATCATCTTTTGGTTATATAGGTTGTATATTTGGTTATATAATTAGCCCTAGCTGTATTTTATTAATTGGTATTAATTTCTTTGAGTTAATAAATTATTTATTATATTTACAGGGTTGAATTAGTTGAGGGTCATGAAAAGTTTAATAAAAAAATCTTGACATCTTTATATGAATATGGAGTCGGAAGTTACGTGTCGTGACGCGCCGGATGCGCCTGAAAATGTGTTTATTAAGGATGTGATTACATCAGAAACACCTCGTGTTGCACCTAATCAGCCAGGTACTTGATTAATAATTTGATAGTTGATTTATGTATCTTTTGTAGGGATGTTCACGAGCCGAACCGAGCGAAGGCTTGCTTGTTGCTTGGCTCGTTTACAACCGAACCGAACCGAACGACTGAAATTCGAACCGAGCGAAAACCAAAACGAGCCAAAATCGAATCGAGCATTTTTCGATCGAACATCGAGCGATTTCGAGCATTATTTAATTCTTTTTCACTTTAAAATTTTGCAATGAGACACAAATTTGAAGGTTGTAAATAATATATTTTATAAATAAATTAGTAGTTTTTAGACAAATGTGTAATAGATTGTAAATTTTTATTAAAAATAAGTTTGAAGTGAGATATAATGATCATGTAAACAAACTTCTAGTATTCTAAAAACTTGAAGCGAACAAATAAAACTGTAAAATTGACGGAATATGACAAGTTTTAAGGGGTAAGAATAATTGTAAACTTATATTTATGTGTTTTGTCTATATATTTATATATTTGTTCATATATAATTATATATAAAACAAATTAAAAATATTCGAGCCGAACCGAACCGAACCGAGCAGACCTTTGCTCATTGCTTGGCTCGTTTACAAACCGAACCGAGCAGAGTGGCTCGTTTCAATCGAACCGAAAAAACGAGCGAGCATTTTCCGAGCGAGTTCGAGCGACGAGCGGTTTAGACGGCCCTAATCTTGTGGTTTATTGTTATAACAAATTGTTTTTATACATTGAATTCAGCGAAGAAACAAACGCGGCAATGGGCTGCATGGACACGCCAAGAAGAAGAAAGTTTCTTCAATGCTCTGCGACAAGTTGGCAAGGCAAGTTTCCGCGTGGTGTATATGTTGCTTGATGTTATCCTATTTTGATGTTTATTGTAACCGTTAACGGTGAATTCCTATGTTTTATGTGTTGCAGAATTTTGAGAAAATAACTTCTCGAGTTCAGAGTAAAAACAAGGATCAAGTTAGACACTATTATTATCGTCTTGTGAGGCGTATGAACAAATTGCTTGGCCCAGAACTTTCTCTCGATGCCAAAAATTCCAAAGATACAAATGCTGCCATGCTTCGATGGTAACCATAAATAAATATAATAGTATTTGTAGGCTTTCGTCACACAAATCTTGTTTCTTTAAATTATTTATTTTGCAGGTGGTCATTACTTGAAAAGTATAGCTGTAAAGCCTCAAAGCTTCACTTGAAGCCTCGAAGATTCAAGATTTTCTTGGAGACCTTGGTTAGTTGATTCCCGATATTAATATATTTTGTGTATTGTTTTGGATGTTAAATAATGAAACTTTATTTTTCTCTGCCATGAAGGAACATCAACTGTTGAAAGACCGAAAGAAGAATATAAAGAAACGACATTTACAAGGAGAAAACTGTTCTGTAACACCATCAAACGGTGTATCAAATCAGAATAACTGCAAAGGAGACTCGTCTCCTGTTAAGCAAGCAAAACAGAAGAAGAAACCAGGTGATCATATGTTTATATATTTTTTATTATTATTTGTTTGGCTGCACGAATGATACAATGACTTAACTTTTGCTGTTGTTTTATAAAGGTAACGCATCAACAGCTGCTTATAAAAAATGGGAGAAGGCTGCGATAGCTGGCGTGTCGTTAGTGGCTGATGCTGCTGCACATTTGGAGCAAACAGCTTTGGATGGATTAGTTGATGACGTGGCGAGAGTTATCCCCCCTGTCCCGCCTTTTCATCAAACCATGTTTACCACCAATGCCATACAACCTATGACAAAACTTAAACTTCAACTCTTCCCAGTTAATGATAGCATACGCAGAGCATTGGAAATGGTATGAAACTATGAACATTGTAAACAGGTTTGCGAAACAAATAATATGTTTGCGAAACCGAATCTGATTCTGTTATATTTTAGGATAATCACAACCCGCATTTGGAGCTCACGTTAAGTTGTCGAAAGAAAATATCATCAGTTTTGGAACATATAAACCGTAAATGGGGAAGTTGTAGCATAGCGTCTGGAGAATTAATGCTTCTGCCTTACAATACACAAAGTTCAAATCCTATGATCTGTCAGAAATGGACTCAAGATTCAGTTTTGACCGCATCAGATGTATATGCTGCAATTGGAAGCCCGTCTGTTTTTCGTTTAAGGTTTTTATCCTCGTACATATTCTACTTGTGCATGTTACAAGACGTTTATGTATTGCAATTTGTTTTGAAGGTATGGTTGGTTTGCAATGCCACCTCAAGAACCTCAACCACTTGCTACTGCTCAAAGATTCAACACAAATGGTGTCGAGGTTCATTTTTTTATCCTAATTTCTGAAAATTATATCGAAGTTTTAAACTTTATTGATGTTGGTAACTGATACTAGTTGCAGGAGTCGGGATCTCGTAAGAATGCAGGTGCCGTGTCAGTCTTTGAATGGGCGGACAGTCTTACAAACACAAGTATCAGCGATCTACTATCGGATGTAAATAATAATAATAATAATAACAGTAACAACAATATGAATAATAATAGTAATAGTAAAAAGAATGCGAACGTCAGCATTGGGCCTTCGGTCTCTCAGTTATCATTTAGTTGCGATTCGTTTGATGCTGCTATTGCTGCTCACATAAATAAAGCCATCGGCAATAATAATAATAATAATAATAATAATAATAATAATAATAATAATAATAATAATAATAATAAATAATAATAATGGCGTCCAGAGTTTACAGACAACTGTCGCATCTTCTTCCATTTGGGATGCTGAAGAAACATGTGACGCGTTCACGTTTCGTAAATCTAATGTTCTTTCTGAGAAATCTTCTGAAGAGAACTGCAAACACGACACCTCCGCCACTGAGGTCTGAATATTAGTTTTAATTTATAATATATTTATAAATGTTGTCGAATGCATCTTGATATCATGTGTACTTTGTTCCATGTAGAAACTTCCTGAAACAGATGAGCCTATGGAGGATTGTCCTGCGGAAATTAAGTCAATGGATGAAGGTCAAACTGATGCTAATCCCGACGATGGATCTGCAAAAGATTTACATGCTCTTACTGATATTTACTGGGTATGCATTTTGAACATTAAATTATGATTATTAGACTACTTTGCAGTTACATTATTTGGGACTAATTTTATGTTGTGTGACTGCAGCCTGACTCGTTGGGACCGTTAGAAGTGGACTTGCCTCCGTGTAGATACCAAAGCAATGATCTAATATTGACCGAGAGTCTTGGTGGTTTGACCCGAATTCTAACTAGTAGCCTTGATGCTTTTCAAAATTCTTGCTTTTTTGGATTGGAGCAGAGAGTGGGAGATCGGGAAACCGCGCATGTTAATATAGTTCCATAACACTGATACCTGACTTTACCACACAGCTCTTTAGGTACGACTTTTACCGTGTCGGGTATGAGTTGTTAAAGCATCGTTGTCGTGGTTTTGATTTTCTCTTTTGGTTTTCTGGATAGTTTTACGTGTAAAGTAATTTACTGACGACGTGGACCGTTGTTAATGATCCTTTTGTAATATATTGTGTGCTTTGCTCCAACATCTATTGTTTGAATAATGAGGCACAATACACCAACATTTATGTTACTTTTATATTTTTGACTTGTGAATTCTTATGGTTACTCATGGCCTCACTACTAACCTATAAACCTCAAAAGTAACATAAAAATAGTTGATGCACATGTAAGTATGTAACCAACAATCTCCATTAATCCAGACATTAACTTCAAAGTTATGTTGTCCTGCTTGTTTTGCTCTTAATCCCACAGTTTCCGCGGCAACATACAAGTTACGCGTAATCTAAGTCCCAACTCTTTTATTTGTCGTTTTAACTGTAATACCTCAGTTGGTTATGTAATGTTATCCTCTGCATTGTATTTGGTAAAAACTACCTATTAGTGTTTTTGAGAAAAAATAGAATACAATATCTGCTTAACGTATATTAGGTACAAGAATACTTATATTCATAAAATCGATCCATGAAATCACATCACAAGATCTCGAAATCGTCAATACATATCCAATTAATCATTGGTTCACCGAAATAAACAGTTTGGATCGTTAATCGATCAATTTTTTACTTTTCTTTACGAAACCGTTTTTGAGCGTTTTAGGTTTTTGGCTGAGCGTTTTAGTATTTTTGCCTTTGAGCGTTTTTGTTTTTTTGCCTTTGAGCATGTCGCGTACCTATCGTATTTTAAGCAATTATTGTACAGTAACCTCACCCTAGTGTTTTTAATAGGTCTTAATAAAAGTTGGTTAATTGTAAGTTTACATATGAATAGTATTTTCGGATATTGTTTCACAATGCAACTTTACGGTTTACACTGATTTCATAATGAAGTATCGCGCATAAGACAAATCATAGGAAAACTATGTTACATATGTGTCAACATTAAGGGGCTGTTTGGTTCATTCAGATCTGAATGAGTCAGGTCTGAATGAGCATCTGTCCCATTCAGCAACAACAACAAGTCTGAATGATTCAGACCTAATTTTAACCATTCAGATGTTTTTCTGTTTGGAACCAAAGTACCAGACATTCTGAAGTCTGAATGAATCAGATGTTTATCTGAATGGTTCCATTCAAATGTAACAAACAGCCCCTAAGTCACATTCAAAAGGAGCTAGCGCCACTGTTTGTTGCCCGTTTGCCTTCTGTTTCGATTTAAAAGTAACATTCAGGTTTTTTTTAATAAACTAGAAGTTAACATTGATTAAGATATTGGTTTACATTGTAAATTTATACCAGTTCACATGTAAACATTCAACTCAAATGGACATCTTTTTGACATCATATAAAAAGGACTCATGTAGATAACCATGTAAACCATCTCTCTCAAGCATTACATCAAATCATTTTGGGTGTCACCTACAGATCAATACACTTGGTATATAAGTTCATAAGAAAATACAAGTTATGGTTAACTATGAAATATATGGATCACCTCCCATAACTTTCAAAATTATAGGTTAACTGATAAGTGAAAAGATCTAGGTCTCGCAACATAACCCTTGCTGAAATGAGCTTCAAGAGATAGTATTTGAACCAGCAGGTGAATGGCACTTGACCACCGTGGTTCATGTATTGAATAAGGAGGAGCACATAGGTGAGGTCAATGGGGTAGTGCCAACGGTCGATAAAGGGAGTTGGTGAAACAATCGTTGGAACCGAATGCTAAAATATTATAGATTTATATCCTTGCGTGTTAGATGCTAAACAGAAGAAGCAACACACATGTATCAAATGTCACAACTTATTATCTAGGTAATATGCACTCTACGTTCTACTAATGTCTTAAAGCTACAAGAGAATGATAGAATGTATAAAAATCAAATAGACTATTTGAAAGGTTATACATAAAAATATAATGTAATAATAAAGGGAAATCAGATCATAACCATATCTTTTTTATAGACCACTCCTTTTGTGTGGAATCATCCCATGATCCAACTTGAACTAATTTTATAAAGTTGACAAACAACTCAATCTTTTTTTTTTTGGGTACCGAATCAATGTACGTCATTGTTAATCAGAGCAAAAAGAATATTTATATGTGTATTGTATTATGATGATTTTTAGTGTTACTTATGTCTTATGATGTGTCAATATATATAGAGAGATTATATATCTTACCCTCTAGTCTAATACAGTGTCACAGTTAGGTATCTAGACTAATATTCACTCAAGAGCTAAGCGAGAGAGCGATTGTAGCTTGTAAGTTATAGGTGGAAAAGACGAAATCCAACGGCCTGTGGTGGTGAGATGAGGACTAATCCCTGATGATTAATGATGAACGTTGGTAGGTTGTTTTTGCTCGGTATATATTTATATGTGTGTATGATGCGGATCAGGATCCGTGAGAAATACTTTTTATAGGCGTTGATTCAGTGAATTGTATGTGGAATCATAACATTTGTAATCTTATATTCACAATTTTACATTGTGAGTGGATTCATATTGTGAGTTAAAGTTACAATTTTGGTTTTAGATTATAGGATTCATATTGTGAGTTAAAGTTAACATTTATTTACAAAATTGTATAAATAAAATTCTTGTAACTCTTCTCAAAATTAAAAGCCTTTGTTAAGACTAGTGAAACTGATTACATTATGTGAACAAAAAAAGTTAGCAAGAAGACATTGCAAGCAAAACTAATTAAAACAGCAATGGAACTAAACAAATTAACAAACAAGAATTTGGGTGGGTTGATTCAGTGGACCATACTGTGTGGTACATGGGCTGAAGTTTTGGGCCATTTTAAACTTAATATGTTCAAGCTAAAGTGGACTATCTTTAATTTAAAGAAAATTACAATGTGTTCATGGACGCCATTGGCAATTTGGCATTGACACAAACAAGGGCTCACTCCTGCTTACTTCTATTCAAGCCCAATAATGTTACAAACGTTAATGATCCAAGGATAACTAGTGACTCTGAATCAGCCCACTTAGAGATTCATCAAACAATTAACAAAAACCTATTCACCTTTTTAATTAAGAATTTATAAATGAGTATGGGCTCATTCGGTAAGTGCTAGCAAATGTGAGACAATGGAGATGTATCAGGGTTCGAACCACGCATGTGATAAGAATTTTGTGGAAACCTCATGGGGTTCTGGCTTGATTTCAACAAGTGTATGCCACTAATATACGAAAATACCATTGTTCTAGAATTCAAACTTATGTAAGACGATTTATACGCAGGTGGTAAACCTTTTGGAGTCCCGTGAAAACCGGTTGCACTAAATCCGTTCAAAAACCTATTAAGAATTTCTATTTTATTAGAGCTAGTTTACATATTTTTCGTGCATGCATTTATTTATTTAACAATATCTTATGGAAAAATAAATATAGTTAGTGATACTCGATTCATAATCCGATAAAAAAAAGCCCCAATAATTATTTATAATCATCGAATACATGGAAATAAACACGTAAAAAGTATATTAAACTTTTATTTTCGTTTTCATTTACTTAATAATCATTTCTTCTTTCGCCTTCGGGTGGTTGAAGTCATGCTTCATGCCAAGTAACAAACACACAACTATTATTTAAATATTTTAATATATATAGCAATTTAAATAACAAGTAATGACAAAAGAAACATTGTTTAAAACAAAGATCCAATTCCAAACAACGTTTCACACATCCAAGGGTGGCAAGCTCCACCAAAATTCACGCTGACGTTTTACACGACAAAACCACGGGACCCACTTCCTCATCCTAACGTTGAAAACGACAATTATGTCGTACTCCATTTTTGTCCATCCAGTACTCTCTTTTTCTCCGTTTAAGGTGAGAATCACTGAATCAAGTAAACTTTCATTTTAATAATTATAAATAAATTATTTGTACAATGATTTGCTTTAAATTATGCTATCTTAATAGTAATTTACATTGCCGCCCGCTCTAAAAATAAACTCACATAAGTTCAGAGATTGTTTATCATTCGATCTAAATTTAGATATCTTTGCATGTGCATAAAAGCTCGAGTAAAACGTAACTAGATATGCTTATTAGGTTTATTAAAATTATATGTATGACAACCTCCCATAATATGTTTATTTGAAATACAAAACATGTAGTGTCAATATCTCGTTAGTCTTAGCTAGGGGTGTTCAAAAAGCCCGCGGCTCGCGGCTCACCCGAAACTCGCTCGAAAAAAACCCGAAAAAAACTCGCCCGAATAAAGCTCGATCTAAAATCGAGCCGAGCCGAGCTGGCTCGAGTTTTGTTCGGGTCGAGCTCGAGCCTGGGGTGGCTCGGCTCGTAGGCTTATACGCTAAGACTCATATATGATATACTCTCTCCGTCCCATTTTAAATGTCCATTTTTCCATTTTTGGTTATCCCAATTTAAATGTCAATTCTATACATATAAATTCAATTTCTAATTGTGCATTTACTATTATTATTACATTCAATTTCCATACATATAAATTCAATTTCTAGATGTTTCCAATGGTTTTTAGCCATAATAACTTAAAGGACATCATTTTCATTTTACAACTCATAAAATAAAATTATTAAACATTTCTTAAGTTGTGTGTTTTGGGTCCCATGACATTTAAAATGGGACGGAGGGAGTATATAGTAATGATATATATATATATATATATATATATATATATATATATTAATATATATGGTGTGACCTTTTGTTTCCTAAATAACTTCTAATTCCAATATTCTCGTAATCTCGTTGAGTCAGTTTCCAACTTTCCAAATTCCAATATTCAATAGCAATTTCCTAATATTAGTTTATGATTAAAACCCTCTATCCCTCTTAAGTTCGAGTTGAGCTCGAGCAGGGCCTGGCTCAGCCCGTTTACAACCCAAGTCTTAGCTTCATTTCGGGTACCTCTTACCTCATTACGAACCTCTAGTTGGGATTTTTTCAACTATTTTTCACAACTTTGATAACCTAAAACTTATAATACTAATTTTGTATTTGGATATTAAGAAAAGTATATATATGATATTTGAATACTATGCGAAGACTAGTAGGTAAACTTGTACGGAGTAATATATTTATTTTCTTCCCTATTTTGGTGTTTTATAGAGCCTAACTATCTCTGAGTGAAAATATACATTAAAAAATGTAAGATAAATGGAGAGTTCTCGAATTACATGGAAATTGATAAGATAATTTATCTTCCATGATAAAATAAGTTCATGAAGACTGTGAGCAAGTGAGCAACTGCCATGTTTGCCATTTCACACTTCAACAATGAGAAGTCGAAAACTTAGGGCATGTTTGGGATTCCTTATTTACACCTCCTTATTCCTTGTTTAAGGAGTTTTCCATAAGTTTTAAAATCCTAACTTATGAAAACTCCTTTTTCCTTCTTTAAATTGTTTAATAAGTTAAATTACCCAAACACTATTTTCATCTATAAAAGTGAATAAGTCATAAGAAGGTAAAAATAGGAAACCCAAACACCCCCTTACATAATGTATAGGGACTAGGATCAGGGTTTCTGGCTTCAGAGGTGGCTCGTGAGACAACGAAAAACAAGTTAAACCTTTATGCCCACACTTAATTAAGGTCTCCAAGTAAAAAAAAAGTGTTATATGTAGATATATTATAATGGATAATGCAATCTCAAAGTAATGTATTGGTGTGGAGGTATGTTGAGTTGTTACTAAAGCATATGTTATGAGTTCAAAACTTGTAATAAGCAAGTTTTTTTTCTTTAACAATTGTCATAAAAATGCCACAAAATCTTGTTTCGATTTAAACCTTCACATTCATTGAGCCGACCATGTCTGGCTTACCCACGATGAAACATAAAACATGCCTAATTAACTTAATTATAACCCGACCCAGTAGCTCCTCCTTGTGAACTAAAATAAACCAAAGTCTAAAGGCTTCACCAATCCTAACATGAACGACGAGTTAGAAAGTGGAATCTGTTAGAATAAATATATTTTATATATATTTATATATGGCCCTTATAATTATTTATCTTATTATTGATCATTGACCTAAATAACCTTATGTTTATAACTGGTAAATCTTTGATGGACGGAATTACCCTTACTAACATTAATAGGGTTTCCCCTTGGGTGTATATATAGAGAGCTTATTAGAGAGGTTAATAACTAATGATGAATAATAACACCATAAGAATCATCCCCTACCTCTCTCTCTCAAATCGTGTTCATCAAGAACACCTAATCTCCATCCTAACCATACACCCTAAAGGGGAACTCGATCAGATTAAGAAGATGTCAATCTCAAACATCACTGGATTATCAGGTATTACATATTTCCTTGTTTCCATTATATCATCGATTATAGAAACTGATCAACATGTGGTATCAGAGCATGATGTTGATTAATCAGTTTCTTCGATGTCCATAAAAACTGGAATTAAAATAGGAAACGAGTTTTTGATTAAAACCCTTATGTTTACGGTTTTGATCATCATCATAAAACTGATTGGATCTGATGTTCGTATTACTTCTAACGAATTGTTAGGTCTGATTAAAACCTGTTCATTATAAAAACCTGATTATTTTCGAAATCTGTTTTACAAAACTTTCAGATTTCGATTCCAGTATTAAATCTGATAATATAATCGAAAACAGTTTCGTAAAATTCTTGAAACTGTTCTTGTTTTTTTTCGAAGATGTTCTTGAAGAACATCATAATTTTCGAAAACTAACCTTAATTAGGATTAACTTGGGAAAATGAAATCTGTTAAAGAGATAATATTATCTCTAAGGTGCTGTTTGTTTTTGCAGACATAAACTGTCTGCAAGCTGATTTCATCTGTTTTCATGTCTGCAACTGAAGATGTGGTCTGAAGATCTGCAAGCTGAAAATATAAGACTGTTTGTTTTTATAAGCTGATACTGTCTGCATAACTGTCAAACTTATCTCACAAGATAGAAGTCATTTATTCAAGTTACATCTAGTTTTTAGTCTTTGCCTGCCATGCCGATTTGGTTTTGGTGGGTGGTGGAAGGTGGTGGTGGTGGATGGTGGTAGTGGCGGCGGACGGTGGGTAGTGGCGGTGGATGGTGGTGGTGGACAATGGGTGGTGGTGATGGATGGTTTTGGTTGGTGGTGGACGGTGGTGGTGATGGATGGTGGTGGTGGTGGGTGATGGATGGTGGTGGTGGCGGTGATGGATGGTGGTGGTGGTGATGGATGGTGGGTGGTGGACGGTGGTGGTGATGGATGGTGGTGGTGGTGGCGGACGGTGGTGGTGATGGATGGTGGGTGGTGGACGGTGGTGGTGATGGATGGTGGGTGGTGGACGGTGGTGGTGGCGGTGATGGATGGTGGTGGTGGTGGCGGTGATGGATGGTGGTGGTGGTGGGTGATGGATGGTGGTGGTGGCGGTGATGGATGGTGGTGGTGGTGGTGGACGGTGGTGGTGATGGATGGTGGGTGGTGGACGGTGGTGGTGGCGGTGGATGGTGGTGGACGGTGGCGGCGGGGTACGGGGGTGGTGGTGGCGGCGTACGGTGGGTGGTGGTGTTGGCGGACGGTGGTAGGAGCAGTGGATGAGAGGGTGGCTGCAAAGGGAGAAGAGTAGGGTTTTTTTGTGAAGATGTTTTAAGCAAGATTTCCTTGCTTTTCTTTTAAGATGAAAGAAGATAACTTCAGATCTGTTTTAAAAAAAAAAACAAACAGTCTTCAAGGGTAATGTCTGCGCGCCTGCAGACATTAGCTCCCTTGAAGATCTTTGAAGAAAAAACAAACACCCCCTAAGTTTAATTTCAAAATCTTTTAAATAAAATAAAAGATATAATTTTGAAATCTTATTAAAATTAGAGATAATCTAAAACTTTAAAGAAATAATATTATCTCTAAGTTTAATTTCAAAATCTTTAATATAAAATAAAAGATATAATTTTGAAATCTTATTAAAATTAGAGATAATCTAAAACTTTAAAGAGATAATATTATCTCTAAGTTTAATTTCAAAATCTTTTAAATAAGATAAAAGATATAATTTTGAAATCTTATTAAATTTTGAGATAATCTAAAACTTTATAACAGAATCTTCCAAATCCCTTAAAATTAGGAAAAGGTTATCAGGTTGATTATTCTTTTCGAATTCTGCTAATGTTGCGAATCAAGGCATCTATTCACAACAACTGGACTCTAATCGCAACAAATGAAATGTTGCGAAATCGCATGATGTTGCGAGAATTACATATTATCTTGCGAGTAACATGTTGCGAATGTCCACTAATTATGTTGCGATCAGAACCTAGCATCACAGAATGTTGCGAAGGGACATATGTTGCGAAAAGTCACTAATGTTGCGAACCTTAAGATGTTGCGAGTATTACTTAAGATGTTGCGACGAGCTAATTTTGCAAGATGTTGCGAGTATTACCTATTGATGTTGCGATCAGCCCATAAAATCACAGGATGTTGCGAGTACTCTTAATCGCAACAATTATGTTGCGAGTGCTTTAAATCGCAACAATGCTGATTACATCACAACAACTCCATTCGCAACATCTCTCATAACAACATCATTCGCAACATCTCTTATAAAACATCAATCGCAACATTACTTATGACTGCACTGTTCGCAACATCTAAAATCCCCTAACCAAATTCGCAACATCACTTCGAAGAAATCGCAACTTTACTTATATCTTACATGTTGCGAAATGATCAGAAACCCTTATATATAACCTAACTGATTAAGGGGCCCTGCTCCGTTAAATTACTTAACTTAAATAACACTTATAGTTCACTTCTGCCCAACGGTGATGTGTAACCTAATATTGTTATTTAAGTCTAATTAAGTATGTCACTTAAAAGTGTATGTCCTAACATTATCAGACATTCGCATGACTTTAGTTTTGCTTAACTTAAACAACACTTCATGAGTTCACTTCTGCCCAATGGTGATGTGGTAGCTTAACAAAGTTGCTTTAGTCTAACTAAGCATAGTCATCTAAAAGATGAGTATCCTAAAATTGCTAGATACTCAAATGACATTAACTTTGCCTTAAATACCTTAAATGTCTCAATTCTGCCCAACGGTGATTTGTTACATTTATGTATTGCAAACTTACCTTGTGCATAACAACTTGATTGTTCCAATTCTGCCCAACGGTGATTTGTTACAATTATTTTCGCACAAGAATTTTATACTTAAATAATACATTTTCTGCCCAACGGTGATCTATTTTATTTAAGTATAATAAAATTAATTTTGGTGTTATACTTAAAATTATCACATCTTCATAATGATCCTTACATTAATGATCCTTCATTAATGATCCTAATTTCAGTCTGCCTTATTAGATTACCCATAACATAAATCACTCTAAAATTCTTCTATAAAGTTTGAATCTCAAACCTAAATCATCCACTCTTATTACAAAACCTAAGAAGAGTTTTGCTTCTAAAAGGGTCTTATAAAATTTGCCCTTTTAAGTCTTGATTATCCTTAAGACTTGAAATTCTTACTGCTCATTCTGATAAAAGTATTACAGAAAAACACTTGAGCATAATCAGTGGGATAAATAAATATGTCTCTTATGATAATCAAGAACTCCTTACATGATTCCTATCAGGTGAGCAATTACGGATTCTAAAATTCCTAAGACTAACGTTTTTTTTTCTTCTATGGAAATAATAGAATCAAAACAATTCCTAAGATGCATGCAAAACACTCTAATTTTAAATAAAAAGGTTAATTGGCATTTGTGAATACATCCTAATATTTAATTCCATGACCCATAAACTGAGAGCTTATACATGGAACTTAATGAAGTCTTTTCAGTGTATTACTTTTCCACCAGTACAATTAGATGCCTTAAGAATCAACTATAACACTCAGAAGTACTAAAGGAAACTGAGTGTGTTGCTAGCAATATATGTACAGGAAAAGGAATGCCTAAAATTGAAAATCAAATGTTATTCACCTTATTACCACTAAACCTTAAAAGAGGATAGTTCTAAAGTCTTGAAACAAAATACAAGTACTGCTTCCAGCTCTAAGTTCTCAAAGGGAAAGTCTCACTGCAAAATCATGCCATTAGACTAGGCACGAGCAAAGAGACTATCCATACCTCAAGGGAACAGTTGGCTAAGAAAGGTAGTTACCAATTAATGATATTTAACTCCACTAATATTAATATCCCTATTAACACATGTTAGTTGAGTTTAGTTTTATACGTTTCCTTATCAGAAATCGATAATAATTAAGATGAGAGTCAGTGACTCATTTAATGTTAAGGTTGTAAGAACCATAAAAGCTGTTTTGTATTAAGCTTTATGATACCTTAAACATTCTAGAGTTTACTCAGAATTTAGTATCAATACTAAAGCTACATTTTGACAGTTATAAGGTTTTAAATGACCAAAACAAAGTCACTACTAACTAAAACTATCATATTATCGGTCGTTATTATCTGAATAGAAACCTTATAAGATAAAACTAAGCGATGCTACAAATTTCACAACCTTTTGTTATCATAGAAATGAGAATTTAACAAAAGATAAATGAGACTTACGTACTTCATCCATTAAGACCAAAATTTTCATGAGAAATCATGACTCGGTTGACAAAGGATGAATTGCCATTAAATCTCATTCTTAGTGATTTGAAAGCATGTGTTAAATGCCCTAAATATAAACTGGATAAAGGGAGTAAGTGAGGTCCACCATAAGTTATAATTCACTGCTATTAGTGGAGCTTAGAAGAATATCAACTTGTATCTAATCCGTTTCCTACTGGACAAGTTCTTTAAAGAAATCAATTCATATATACTTATCAGTATTCCTTCTAAATATGTCCTTAAAATTTCTTATGAAATATGGACAATAAGGAAATCAAGTCTAAAATGTATGAAAGTTTCCTATGACATGAATCGCCAAAACTTGTATGGAGTTTTAGAGGCCTAAAAGATCAGTGGGAGCACTGAGTGTCCTTATATGCAAGAGATGGGGGAGAAACAACTTAATCTACCTCATAAAACATCCCTTGTATAAGACACTGCTCCATTATATCTTGTCTCCTTAACATTTAATGCTACTCCTAACAAATTTTGTTGGATACCTAAATATGGGAAAACTTAGATTTCTTACCAAGACTAATTAATATAATCCTCAATTAGAATTTATTGGTCTTCTGATGTTGACCCTAAGCATGCTGAATTCTTACATATTTCTAAGGTCAGTAGGAGCAGTAAAAGTCCTTATCATAACTTGGCTAAGTACAAGACGCGGGGGGAGAGATTGTCGCTTACTTTAACTCCGATTACACCTCTTGTACACCATACTGCACAAACTCTTACATACTTAGAAACTAATATTGCTCCTAATATACCTGTAAATATGAAACTCCTTATAAACCCAATAATCAACTCAGGAGGTCATCTAGGTCTCAAAGGCCTACTAACTTTGATGATTATGTACCCTACCTGACTAAAGATTAAATGAATTTTGGAAGGTTTAATGATCCTACCTCTTCTAATTAAACCATTAGTATCAATCAATCTTCTAAAATAGTATAACGTTTGGGATTTGGTTGAATTACCTAAAAGGTAGTCATTACTAAACTAAATCTGAATGAATAACTTTAATACACTAAAGGTATGATTGATTGATAAAGGTATACTCAAGAGGGAATAAATTATCAAAGAACCTAGTTCCTTGTCTTACAAAAGGTTACTTTGAGGATCATCACTGTTCTAGTAGCTTATAATAATTTAGAGCTACATTACATGAACATTAAAACAACTTTCCCTAACACTGGCCTACATGTTCGTAAAATAACCTGTAAGTTCTAAACTGAAGGTTAAGAACACTTAGTTTGTAAGTCAATAAAATCCATGTATGGGTTGATGCAAGAATCAATAATGAAATCATAATGCAACTCTCTTCATCAAGAACTAAGTGGATTGATTTACCTACCTCAAGATGAGTGGGAGCAACTAATGTAAACTTGTCCTTATATAGATGACATTCTTTTGACAAGTATATGTTACATGAGTCAAAGTATTGTTAACGCATATCTTGACCTAATCAATCTCGGAGATACCTCTTATTTAATAGTTATCAAAATACACCGAGATAGACTCATTAGTTTTATATGTTTTACATGAAACGGGTCCTTACACTTGTAACATACAATATTGCTCTCCTTTAGAGGCTAATAGGATAAATGAGATTATTTCCTTATGCATCATTAATTAGATGCCTTAAGAAGGTTCAAATCTATACTCGTTTAGATATTGGTCACATTGCTAAACACTAGACTAATTATTTCTATTGTGAAGCATCTGATAAAATATCACAATATCTCTAAGAAACGAGACGCAATAATTTAAAGAAGAAGAAGTGAGAACTAAAAAACGGTTGACTACTAATATTCTAACTTTGTCAACTTCTGGGTATATCCTTATGTCAGCAGACATTACTATCTCATGAAGGAGTCCTAACTAACTGATAACAACGACCTAAGTTATAATGACATCATATGTTGATGATCATAACGCAACGTGTCACTAAATGTTGTTGGAAAACTTTATCAGTTGACTCATAATTTATTAACTTCATATAAATCCAATATTGAAGACTTATTGTGATAAAGTCAGCTACCCTTATTTCTTGAACAGTAACAGTTCAAGCGGAGCTGCATTAGAATTCGATACAAGTCTAAATTATTGTTCGCTTATGACTTAAGAACAAATAGAGGAAACTAAACTTTTGTATCGAATGCATTCATGATATGCTTATGGATCCACTAATTAAAGGTCTGTCACCCATAAGTCTCCTAAATGGCCAATAATAGAGACGGGTTTTACCAATGACCAAGCGCAACTGCGTATCGTACTATGAATGATTAATTATTAATTTTTCCTCATACGTTGAAAATTTGTTTTGTCTCTAAATACGTTCATGCATGCCTAAAGACGTATAGACACTAATTATACAAATCAACGGTAAGGGCTTATTTGTCAATTTGATCCTAAAGTTAGGTTTTAAATTTGAGTTGTAGTATGATTAATGGGGGTCCTGAGTCGAATATTGATTCAACGACTGTATTTCTCTGCTGCAATTTGGGTTTAGAACTAAAATGAGTATTAACCTCTGATCAAACTAATCTAATGCTCATAATAAATAATTACTAGGCCAAGTGGGAGAATGTTAGAATAAATATATTTTATATATATTTATATATGGCCCTTATAATTATTTATCTTATTATTGATCATTGACCTAAATAACCTTATGTTTATAACTGGTAAATCTTTGATGGACGGAATTACCCTTACTAACATTAATAGGGTTTCCCCTTGGGTGTATATATAGAGAGCTTATTAGAGAGGTTAATAACTAATGATGAATAATAACACCATAAGAATCATCCCCTACCTCTCTCTCTCAAATCGTGTTCATCAAGAACACCTAATCTCCATCCTAACCATACACCCTAAAGGGGAACTCGATCAGATTAAGAAGATGTCAATCTCAAACATCACTGGATTATCAGGTATTACATATTTCCTTGTTTCCATTATATCATCGATTATAGAAACTGATCAACAGAATCTTAGACTGTATATTCTGAAAGTGTTTTGTTTGTGATTAATCTTTTTCGCGACCGGTGCGGCCTTCTTTGGCTTCATATTCTAGTGATTTCTCAATCAATATAAATAATAATACGTACCCTTTATAAGTTTTTTGTTTTTAATTGAATCAGGCGCCAACCTTTTTATATTTTTTGGTTTATGGTTGTCTATAAACCAAGGGGGCTTAAATTTTTGAACAAAAACGAGTAACATTAAACTTTTGAACGAAAACGTGTAAATTTACTCTACTTCATATATAAAAGAGGGCACCCCTAGCCTAAGGTATCCTTCTCCCCCAACCACTTAGTTTATCCCTGATACAGTCTTGGACCCGACCCAACAAGCACAACAAGTCCAACAGTCCCCAGTAGCCCAAGATCCGGCCCAAACCCAAGACCCAAGCAAACCGGAACGTGGGGAAAGCTGCAAGTTATCAAACCTGAAGTAGTGGGCATGTAAGTAGGCCATGTTTCCCTTTATTGTTGCTAAACGTAGGATAGGTAGTTAATTTTCCCTTTTGTCTATTTAAGCTTGTATTTGCATTGAGAAAATATATGAGAAAATTGTTTCAAAAACTTTCTGGTCTTCTTTTTTTTTGAAAGTTTTTAGGTTTACTCTAAAAGCCTAACAATCCTAGATTATGAGGACAAACTGTGAATAAAAGAAAATTTTGATTATTAGTATCTAAAGTAGCTCGATGGAAAGAAACAAAGAGTTACAACTTACAAGTTCTAGGAAACATAAATAAACATATATTATTGATTTGTTTTTTAGGCGTATAAACTTTTGTCATACAAGTTCTAGATCACATATCATTAAAAATAGGCATGATGCCATGTCATGTGAAGCATGACACGTGCGTACATAGATCCATACATACATACATACATGATACATGCATGCATGCAATTTTTTTAATTAACAGCTAAAAAGGTTAAACATAGTACACAACACATACTCGGAGCTGAGTCAGATCGCCTAGAAGGTCCAACTCAGGACCCCACGCGCAGCTACCTCTCATTCGTTTGGTCAAGTGTCCACAATCAGGTGAACATCTAATTAATAATCGACAATTTATGGTTGGTAGGTGATCTCTAAAGTGGTAATTTTATTTCATAAAATCAACATATTGATTAATTCTTTTATGCTGTTCAAAAATATAATACTAATCTCTTTTTTTATATAGAAATGGATTAGTAAAGCCTTATCAAGCTTGAGTGTTAAGTTACTACCTAACTTGTGTTAAAATGTTTTATGGATCTATATAAATTCTTTATAAATATTTTGTGATTCTTTAAATATGAATAAACGAATAAGTGGATTTAAAAGAATAAAACAACTTGTAAATTCATAGCGAGTATATCAGTTCTTTGATAAGCGTGATCTTTCACGACACTTAATTATTATTCTTGACCTATAACTTCATAATAAGTTCGTATCAAATTCCTAGATCAATATAGGATCTAGCTTCAGACCTTTTTTACCAGATCTGATTTTATAGTTTCAAACACTGCTTTAAAACGTTTACCTCATTTTATAGTTCAAAACCTTTCATAATAAAGTATCATTTTAATTTTCTGGTGAATTGTCATACTAGATAGACTTTTAGTCCATTTATTTGCTCACTCCTCTCTTTATTAAAATGTGTATCTTCATTACGAGGAAACATTCATTTATCAAAACATTTGCATGAAAGCTAATTTTAACTATATTAAACTTTCATTCAAAGCTTGACTATATTCTTGTCTAAGGTTTTAGCTTAGACACTAAGTAAATCACGTAAATTTATAACCTTTGTCGTAGACAGGCTTAACAACTAGCTAGACGCTAGGGTTACGGCTTCACATGATCGGGCATAACATCCACGCTAATTGAGACATCAAGGTCAGGTTTCTTGATGGCAGAGCAACACTTGGAAGATGGCTAGAGCCTTGGGAACAGTTATCGAAAAAGAACGGGAATTTTGGAATGAGAATTCAACTTCTCAAATCCATTACTTATAGCCTATTCCCCGGACCGTAAGCAGGCTACTTAAGCGTATTGGTGGTAATCCGCCACTGAACTATTGTCGTTTTGTCATTGACATGTATCGGCCTCTAGCTGGTGTTAACAACCTTTATAAGTTGCAAACATATGTGTCAAAAGAAACAGATTTATTCAGTGAAAACAACAAACAGAAAGATAAATGTGCTCACACATATATTAACAACTGACACGGGTAAATTTCTAGTATATTAACACGGGTAGTAATTTTGTCCTGATTACCAAAGGAAATTTCAAACTAAAAAAGAGTATGTATTATGTATTGCATATTTGCATGGACCCTTAATCCAAGAAGATTAAACATTCAAATACCAAATAATAAATATTTGAACCAAACTTGAAAAGGTATAACTAAATTATATAAATAATAATAAAACTAGTATTCTTTAAGGTTAAAGATTTATGATTGTACGTAATTTTTCAAAATGATAATTAAGTTATAATAAAAAATTTTAACTTTATTTTGTATGAAAACTTTCTATTATTTAAAAGATCCTAAACGAATTCTAATGTTATCTGGTTATCGATATCGGTTCAACAGATGAATCGATAATGTTGTCGATTCAATAACCATTTTTTATGACATCGTCTCATATTGAGGACATGCCTTAAACATACATAATTGTATAATTATACCTTTCAATGACCTTATCTTCTTTGTACTATATATCCATTGTGTTATTAATTTGTATTGTAACCTTGGACTTTAATGACCTAATCTCCACAAAATAACAATTGGGTGGTTGTGTTGTTTATATTATGGGTAAACGTTTGTTCTAGTTAGGCATGTATTTCAAAATAATTTATGTTGGTTTGTTTTTGCTTGGATTCATAGTAACAAAAACAACAATAAACATGCTGTTAGGCTTTGTTTTTTGTTATGTTTTTTTCTATATTACATTCCTATTAACCAATTGACTTGGTAAATAATAACATATTAATATATTACTAAAACAATATGATGAAAATGCAAAAACAAGAATCTAATCCGAAATTATTTTCAAGATTCTCCTCCTAGGAGTGATGCTCAATATGAGAATCTTGATATCCGCATTCCAAATTTCCCATGTGATCGAGATGAAGTTAAATATGAGAATCATGATATCCACATTCCAAGTGACTTCCCACATGATCGAAATAAAGTCGGCCGCATTGAACCCATGATTTTTCTTCATGGTTGGCGATAGAGGGGCTTAACACTAATTTTAAAGAGGACGAATGAGATCTTCATTTGTGAATAACTATAATATTTGGTACAGCGGTACTCTTGTGATAAAAATAAGTTGTAAAGTCGAGCCAAATTGAGTCAAGTAAGCCATCTCAATTTTTAATTGAGCCAAGCTCGAGTTTAAGATTCCAACTTTAATTTATTTTGAGCCAACCTGAGCTCGTTCAATTCAAGATTAAGCGAGCTTTAGCTCGGCTCAGCTCGTCTTGTTGGTTGTTAACAGCATTAAAATGTCTATGTTCCCTACTGCATCGTGAGCACCCCTCTAAATGCTAAAATGAGTTTGTATTTCTAGGTGTAATTTAAGTTTAATTCTTATTTTAGAAAAAAAAAATGAATAAAGAATTTACATGATTGTAGAAGTTTAAAGTCTATTATTAATTTTGTAACTTAATACTTAAATATTGTTTTCAGTGACATAACTTGAATCGGAACACTAACACCATAACCAAGAACTTTATTAACCACGTTATTTTTTAATATAATGTTGATTTGTCATCATTAAACCTAAAACGATTACAATAAAATGGTATACAAACCGGCAACAAAATATGTAGTAACAAGAACCCCACCAATATTGGCCGAGTGTCTGACAAAAAAACGTGTATTGTGTTGTAAATTGTTGTATATGTTTGTGTATATCATATTAACTTTCAACTATGAGAGGACGATAAAAACATGTAAATCAAAAGTGTCACTTTTAGCTCAGAATCCAATGTCTCAAGTAAATCAAAGAAGAAATGATGCGGAAAAAGAATTCTTGTTATAATTATCATTTCTTTTTTCTATCTTGTTAATGATGATTTTGGTCATTAAGCAATAGATATTTGGAATA
Organism: Bidens hawaiensis; assembly: GCF_021521415.1. Classification (NCBI taxonomy): domain Eukaryota; kingdom Viridiplantae; phylum Streptophyta; class Magnoliopsida; order Asterales; family Asteraceae; genus Bidens; species Bidens hawaiensis. The sequence goes on along the minus strand of NW_027492628.1, from coordinate 107,472 downwards.
TCTATATAGTGTTGGTCAAGGTCGTCTATGAGATTTTTAAGACCCTTCGTGACAAGAAACAATGGGCTCTTAAAATAAAAGATTATACATTAAAAAATCCATTAGGGCGACGATAATTCTTATAACAGGTTGAGTTCTTAGAGGAACATTTAGGCCTTTTTTTTGGAAAAACCTACTTACAATTCCGACTTGTGATTTTCTTAAATTTTCGTATATATTCCTCTTTTGTACGTTCCAAATTACCAAATAACGACCTTGATCCCATTAAAACCCCTGAATCTAGGAGAAGACGTGTTTATAAAGTTTGTAATTCATTTAATAGACTATTTAAAAAAGACACAGGGTTATCAGAGCATCGAGTGCACCATACTAAATGGTTCTTAAAGAAAGAGAGTGCGCCATAAACCAGTCGTGTAGATCACTTTAAAATATTTCACTCGGAATCTATAGATCTTTGGGAGTTATACTTATATACCAGAAAAATAAAACTAACTTTTAAATGCATAATACGTCGGTGGTTGAAGAAACACGGATCCACTCCCCAGGTATGGGTCCTGGATCCAATGAGTCCACAGGGTACAATACGATAACTACTACCACGATATGAGTTAAACTCCCTAAAGTCCAGTGACCGGAACCTGCAAAACAAACACCGTGAGTCTCGTTACAGGAAGGACAAGAGGGGGGGGGGTCTTCCTGTAATCACCCTCCGGCGTGAGAATCAGTAACGTTCGTAATGAAGAAAATACTGAAGTATAGAGACTAAGTGTAGTCAAAATATATGTGAGTGAATGAATACCTCATACCGTTTGACAAGGTATTTATAGCCGAATGATGATGGAAGATGATTGGGGTAGCTGTCCTCTTCTAGAAGATCTTTGATAACCGCCTGGACACGTGTCTTCTTGTGATAGGTTGGGCTATACGTCCCATGTGCATGGGTATACCAACCTGGACACGTGTCACCAGCTGATAGGATAGATCGCACCCTGACCATGTGCACGGTTATAACAACCTGGCCAGGTGTCCTTTGTTCATTGGTTAGTATGTCACGTATTCCCCAAGTAAGAATCATAAGCCTTTCTTCTAGAAAGTATTTGAATGGTGACAGCTGTCCTACTGGCACTGTCCTCCAGTTATTTATGCGGACATATGTCTTGTCCCGCGGAGGACTTTTGAGGACGCCCAGATGCTTCCGCGCGTATTATGAGGACGTTCCTCCTCTATCTTGATATGCGGGTGATCCGTTTGTCCCGCGGGTGGCTTATAAGAGCATTCTCTGTGACCCGCGGGTGGTACTTAAGGGTATTTGGGTCTTTTTGATACCCTACCTCTACAAGTCCCCCCAGTCCAGTGTTTCTTCCGTGTGAAGTCTTTATGCGGGTGAAATTCTGAATTTAATGTGTGTTAGGGATTTTTGTTATTCGGAGGTTAGGTATAAAATATCTTCTGTTGGTATAGATAATCATGAAAAAGGACTAGTTGACCACTCGCAGGCGCGTGAACAGGTGATGGAACGTTTTTGACGGCTGTCACTGTACCCAACTGTACAACTTTTTCCCTTTTTTGAATTTCCCGCGTGACGTGGCAATCACTGATTGAGTGATGTTTTTCTCTCTTTGCTGTTCATATCTCATCGCATTAACTGCGATGGGTATAAATAAGGAGAGACTCCTTCTTTTTGAAGTTTTATCGCTCTTTTGCTTTGATTATCTTCTTAATTTTTTCTCTGATAAAGCATTGAACTTTCTTGTATTCTCTCATCAAATCTTTCTAAGATGTCGAATGTTCAAACTGAGGTTGACGAGACATAAGTGTCGTGGGACTATTCTGATTACGAGAAGTTGCTAGAGACTTATGGCATTCCACCGGAGTGGGGGCCAGGGAGTTCCCTGCTCCTGGATCCATAGCCAGTTTCCCACCGCCTGGGAAAATGGCTTTGTATGCCGATTATTTTGTTCACGGGAATATTCGTCTTCCTATAACAAAATTTTTGCAGAGATTGTTAACTGCGTATGGGATCCACTTATCCCAATTGCATCCTCGTGCTATGATGCGGATTCGTCACTATGAATTTGTGTGTATAGCACGTGACATGATGCCACATGTTGACCGATTCCCTGTGTTTTATCGTCTTGCTAACCGTAATGGTTGGTATACATGTCAAGGGCTTTCCGATCGAAGTATCGGATATGAAGTTGAAAAAGGGTCCAAGGACTGGCGGAACAAGTTTTTTTGGATTTCTGAGGACGTGGTGCCGTTAGATATGGTTCGCCGCCCAGTAAATTCCGCCCTTCCTGACGTAGTTACCGTTGCTCATGAGGGCCAAGAATGGTACCGTGTACTCACAATGGAACCGACACCCATGCGAGCCTTACCGGAAGAAGCTCTAGTGTGGGCGGGCATGAGCCGTTTGTGGCCAACAGAATTTATGGAGCCCATTTTTGTAGACTTGAATGAGCTTAAGTTTCCGTTTATTATCTCTTTGCTTGCTTGAATATTTTGATAATTTGTTTTCTATCTTTTTTCAGGCCGAAGCTCTATGTTCAATGCCCTTTTTGAAAACAGGGGTTGTGTCCGCAAAAGTATCCGTGAGGCGGGGGACCAACCTATTCTTGAGAAAACTAAGTCCCAGTGTTTGTTTCCGAAGAAAGTTCGGGCTGAACCTGTGACTTCTAACGCCACCTTTGAAACCGGTACGTACACTTTAAATCCTCCTCCCCTTACTGCTGTTACTTCTGAAGGAATGCTTTCCATCCTTTCATCAAGCGATGATGATGGGGATGTGCCTTAGTTTTCTGCTTCGGAAGAAGAAGAGGACTCTGATGAGGGTGCTTCTGAATTTTCCTTTGTCTCATCTTTATTAGCAGAATTAGAGAAGAAGAAAGCTTTCCTTGCTTCTCAGATGGGTCATACGAGTGTGAAGACTGCGGATTCTGAGGCGGGACCATCAAGGAAAAAACGGAAGATACACCATCCCAAGAAGCCACAGTATAGCCTTGCTGACAGTATTGACACTGTTGAAGGTACATGTTAGCCTTTAAATACTGTATTCCTTGTGTTAGTATTTTGCTAAGTATAAATTTTGTTGTGTAGATCCGTTGATCTTCAGTGAGGATATATCGAAGAAGTTGTCCACACCAACTCCTCAAACTGAAAAGCCATCATCCCCTTTTTCAAGGGGAGGGGCGGAGGATAAACCATCTACTCCGTCTGATGCTGCTTACGTGGAGGATCGTCCAACCTCCCCTTTGGTTGAAGTTACTGCAGACGAGAGGATTCCGACTCTTCCAACTGATGTTTCAACGAAGGGTCCGAACGATCAGTTCGGCCGTGATACCCGTTTTGATTATTTGTTTCAAGGTGGGGGTGGTAGTGGTGATCAGCAAGATAGTCCTACTGCTGAGGAGGAGCATATTCAGACTGACGAGCTTCCACGTCAACCTCCTCCTCAACAGTCTTCTTCCACCCCGGCTCGCCTTAAACCATCGGGTTCCCGTTATTACGGGGATACGGGCTTGGGTGACAAACACGAGTTGCTTGTCCCTCCATGGGGGATTACCAATGGTTCTCGGTTTTCCCAACCGAGAACTTGTATGGAATTTGTTAAACATTGCGCACCCCCTGCTGAGATGGCATATCAGCGTGATCTTTCCCACCACGACCTTCATACAAATGTTGCTTATCATCTGGCTAATGCCTTAGCCGGTAGCCAGGAGATCTTAAGTGAGTGGCGTACTCTAGGCGGGAAGGCGGGGGAAGCTCGTCGGGCAGCCGAGGTTGCCAAGAAAGAAGCTGAGGAGCAACGTATTGTTGCCCAGACCGCTAAATGGAAACAATACGATGCGGAGATTGCTCTTAAGAGTGAACAAGATCGCAATGCTGAGGCTGCCCGTCGATGGAAGGAAGCTTGTGAAAAGCAGAATTCCGTTCTTGAAGCTGCTCGAGCTAAGGCTCAGAGGGAAAGAGACGAGTTGACTCGTGTTCAAGAGGCTAATACTTCATTAGAAAATCAAGTAGCCCTTCAAGGTGCGCGAATTCACGATCTTGAAGCGGAGCTAAAGCTGCAGAAGGAACGGGCTGAACTTAAGGATCAAAGTGCCGTTGAAATCCAGACTGCCTATGACTCTCTTCTTCAAGCTCATGAGGAAACTACCGCGGAAGCTAAAGAGTTCCGAGCGCGGGCAGAACGCGCGGATCAGGAACGTCAATGGTTCCTTACTCGGGGAGTTGATGCTGTAAGTAATACTTTTATCCTTTGTTGTTTTACTCACGCCTTTTGATATTGGGAACTTACGTTTTTGTCTTACCAGGTCGTCCGCCATATCAAAGGAAGCAAGGAGCTGACTGACAATTTTGCTAATGTGATGGCTGCTTCCTCGTCACTCGGGCGTGTTACGGGTTTTCATGAAGGGATGAACTATGCTAGGAGTAACCTCTCCTTTAAAGATCATCCGCTTTATAGCGTAAACTTTAAACAAGACCGTACCGACCGGGTTGAGGAGCATGACACGTTAGTCTTCCCTCTACAGGATATGCTTCCGGAATTTGCTTCTGCATATGACAGTGTACAACTTTTGAAGAGCTATCTTGGGGAAGAATCTGAAGATGATTCTTCGGAAGATACGTCTGTGAAGGCTCCGGAGGACCCGTCCGCTTCAAACCCATATGATAGATTTACCGTTTATATAACTTGTAAATTTTTTCTTTTCCTTCTTTTAATGTTTTTATGTCATTAATGAGGAATATTTCTTTTGACTTCATATGATCTTTTTACTGCTTTTAATGCCTTATGAGAGGGTTTTTCTGAATCCTTCAATTTGTTGAAATCTTTGAAAGTTTTAGATAACTATAGTGACGTGGCGGAGAGAGAAACTTTTTGAGGGTAACAGACTGGACGTGTATGACACCCTTGACAGCCTGTTTGCACTATCTTGAACTTCCCGCCTGACATGTCAGTCATCTGGCGGTCTGTGCTTTCTCTTTCCTCTAGTACTTTATGGATCGCGTTAATTGCGATGGGTATAAATATGACCTTTTTGTCTTCCATTTAACCCTTATCGCTTTGAGATTTCTTTTCTTTCAAACGTTTAAAGCTCTTCATTTTTCTCTGAGACTTCTTCTTTTTTCTGTGACTTTCTTAATCCTTTCGGAGCCAAAATGGCTAAAGAGAAGAAGGGTACCCCTACTATTACTGAAGTTGAGGTTTGCCTTAAAGAAGAAGAATTTAACGATGTTGTCAGTGTATATGGACTAGCGTCGGAGTGGGAACCAGAACGTCCGGCTAGTGGTTCTATTGCCACCAGTCCGCCTGCAAAGAAGATGGCTGTGTATATAGACCATTTCACAACGGGGAATTTCCGGATTCCGGTGACGCAGTTCGTCCGGTCGATCCTGACGGCATATGGAATTCACTCACAGATCCATCCCTTTGGGATGTTGAGAATTCGACATTTCGAATTTTGCTGTCAAACTCACAATTTTGATCCCTCTGTTGGCATGTTGCCGTATTTTACAAAATGACATTCCGTGACGGATGGTATAGCTTTGCATCTATTGATAAGAAGAAGACTGTTGGTACGGAGTGGATCCGTAGTCTTCATGGCTGGAAACCAAAATTTTTCTGGATCAGAGAGGATGTTATTCCGTTTTCAATGACGAAACGTAAGGCGGATTCTCCTATGCCCGTGGTTCCTGCCTCTGCTCATGAGGGTCTCCCATGGTTTAAAACTCTAATCTCAACTCCCACTCCCATGTGTCCCATCCATGAGGGGGCGATGGTGAGCGCGAAGATGAGCCGTTTATGGTCGTTCCCTGAATTGGAACCATATTACGAGAAGACTGATAAGAGTGAGCTTTGTTTATGGCCTTCGTCTGTTATTAATTTGAATATTTTCTAACTTTTATGTATTTGTGTAGGTGAAGGTTCTGCCTTCAACACTTTACTGGACAAAGAGGGGGGGGGGGGTGATGGTGCGACGTCCGATTGACCGAAGAGATAGACCCTATCTAGATTGGACGAGCAACAACTTTTATTCCCCACTGCCTTTCGCCCGGAACCATTGGTCTCCGAACCAATGTATGCTAAAGGTGAGAAGTATGTTGAAGAAGCCATACTAAAAGGTGAGGGAATTTTACAACCCCTGCCTTTAACTGCTGTTACCTCTAGCGGGGTGATCGTACCTTTTTCGTCTAGCGAGGAGTCGTCACTTTGTGAAGAAGGTAATTCAACTGATGCTAATAAAGCTATGGACTCGATTGCATGTCTCACCCGTCAACGAGCCGCGACCGATCAGGAAACTGCGGAGAAGACCGATAATGTTGATGCTATTGCGGACGTTGAAGGTCCGGGACCTGATGATATTACTGCGGAGATTGGACGTCCGGTCGTTGACGCGGGCGTTTCCAAAGCGACAGGCAAGCGCAAGGTTAATCCGGAGAAGACTGCCCCCAAGAAGAAGAAGTCTAAAAAGACAAATCTTTCCGCCTTGGGAGACCGGTTGGAACGTCTTGATGCAGAATACCCGTCATTGGGTATGCAATGTTTTCCTTACTTTTATTATCCGTTTTGATTTAAGTCATTCCTAACCTATTGGTAATGTTTTTCAGTGAACATGGATAACCTTTCTGAAGGTATTTATGGTTTGAAGGAGTCACATGTCCGTCCGTCACAATCACCTCCTAACACCGTTGAGAATCCGGTCGTTGTGACGGATGATTCTCCATTGAAGAAGGAGGGGGATGACACAACTGATCGTACTAAGGTGTCACCCTCTCATAACGTTTACCGCTTCAGGGAACAAGGGGGTGTGAGCACATTTCCATATGCTTCCCCAACTTCTCCCTCTCCTGGGGAGGAGGACCCCACCCCACACCAACCTAACTGGTCCTTACGTCGAGATTCAACATTCCGTGACGTGGACACATGTTTTGAATTCCTGGGGAAGTGTCTTCCTCATGGTGAAAATGAGAGACGTCGCCTTAGTATTTGCCAAGAATTACTAAACTCTCATTCTTATTATTTGGCGAATACTATGTCCACTACTCATGAGATAACCAGAGATTGGTTGGCGATGGATGAACAATGGGATGAGCTGGCGGCCTGTGCTTCTGATGCTAAACAAGAAGCTCTTAAAGCTATAAACGAAGCTAGGGAGGCCAGCCAGGACCTGGAGGCGGAAAAAGCTGCTCGGTCCGTTGCTGAGGAAGCCAAGGCTGTTCTCCAAAGACAGTTGGAAGAACAAGCCAGATTAATGGAGGCTCTTCAGGCTGAATCAGCAGCCAAGGACAAGCGTTTATCTGACCTTAACACCAAGAGCCGAAATCAATCGTTGGAATGTGCTCAACACAAAATGGAGCTTGTCCTGGCCAAGGCGGACCAAAAATGGCTATTGACGGAAGGTATTCCCAAGGTATGTGCCTTATTCTCATCATAAATGTTCCAAGTATTTCTAGAGTTACTTATGTGTAACTGTTCTATCAGGTCATTGCCGATGTTCGGGCTAGTGATGAACTTGGGAATTGTGTTGCTATCCTCCTTAAAGCTTCGAAGCAGGCTGGTCGCCAACTGGGTTTCCAAGAAGGCTATCAGTTTGGTTCAACCTCCAAGCTTCTTGAGGAGTATGTCCTAGCTGGCAAGGATACTGTTTCTATCCTTAAACAGAAATCAAAGGACTTTGATTCTCTGAAATTTTCTTTGACGGAACAGATATCCGCGCTTGCGGACAAGGAGGATAGCATTCCGCAATTAAATATTCTTCTTGAACTTGATGAAGAAAACAAAGTAGAAGAAGAATGAGGAGATAACGAATATGCGGAAGATGCGGAAGGTGAAGGTGCGGGGCACAGTGATGTTGCACCATAGTGTTTTTTTTTTCTGCTCTTGTAACTTGATCCTTTTGTTGTAATCCCATTTGTATGAATAAAGAAGGCTTAATTTTGCATACGTTACACTTTGTTTATTTGTCATAATATAAGTGTTTTGTAGGATCTTCTTTGTACGCCAATAAAGGATTACCTAATGATACAAGTCTCAAATGACTGAAATGAAAATTTTCATAACTGAGGCATAAGCCAAAATACAAGAAATGAAATTACATATGTTGTGAACTTCTAGTTAGGCGCGCAGGCCAAAAGATAAACATACTAAATGTAGCATTTCCTCAGTTGGGCCCCATTCCAAGTTCTAGGGACCTCTATCCCGTCCAACCTTTCTAGTTTATAGGCACCTTTAGACAGAACTTTCTGGATTCTATAAGGTCCTTCCCATGTAGGGGCCAACTTGCCCGGAGGCTCTTGCCCTGGGGCTTCGTTACTACGGAAGACATAGTCTCCCGCATCAAATTCACATCTTTGAACCCGCAAGTCATAATACTTTTGCAACTGTCGTTTGTAATTATGCTCGCGGATCGATGCCATTTCCCTCATTTCCTCGAGGAGGTCGAGGTTCATCCGGTGCTCATGATCATTATCTTCAATCATAAGGACTCTGGAGGATGGGATACCAATCTCGGCGGGGATCATGGCTTCTGCGCCATATGTTAAACTGAAGGGGGTTTTGGAATTGCTGGAATTCCTTTGAGTGCGGAAGGCCCATAGTACATGGGGCAATTCGTCCACCCATCCCGTTAGTTTTGTTCCCAGCCTCATTTTGATTCCTTCTTTGATCATCCGATTTGTTCTTTCGACTTGACCATTCGCTTGCGGGTGGGCTACAGAGGTGAAGATTTGAGAAATGTGTAACTCTTTTAACCATTTTTGCAACTCACTATCCGTGAATTGTGTCCCGTTGTCACTAACGAGCTCTAGCGGGAGGCCGAAACGGCATATGATGAATTCCCATAGGAATTTTTTAACATTTGCTATTGTTATGGAAGCCATTGGTTTAGCCTCCACCCACTTTGTAAAGCAGTCGATGGCTACTATCAAGAATTTGACGCGTCCGGGGGCTTCAGGGAAAGGTCCCATTATGTCAACTGACAATATCTGGAACGGCCAAGCTGAAGTGACTGGAACTAACTCGTTTTTTGGTCGCAGCATGTAGGAGCATGGTGTTGACATGAATCACACTTCCTGATTTCACGTACAACATCCATATGCATCCCCGGCCAGTAATATCCAGCGTTCATTACCTTTGCTACGACCATCCACGGACCCGCGTGAATACCACAAATGCCTTCGTGAACCTCTCTGATTAAATAATTCGGGTCCTCGGCATTCACACATCGGAGTAATGGGCCAAGGAAGGAACGTCGGTATAAAACACCGTCATGTATTTGGTAGTTCAAGGCTTTGTGCTTTATCTTCTGGGCCGCTGCTTTTTCTTCCGGAAGTGTTCCGGATGATAAGTACGCTTCAAGGGGTGTCATCCAGGATTCTACTCCCGTTTGGATCACTAACACCTGATGTTGCGGAACAGACGGACGATCTAATACCTCGATGCGGATGGGACGTATATCCATCCTATCAGCTGGTGACACGTGTCCAGGTTGTTATACTCATGCACATGGGACGTATAGCCCAACCTATCACAAGAAGACACGTGTCCAGGCGGTTATCAAAGATCTTCTAGAAGAGGACAGCTGCCCCAATCATCTTCCATCATCCTTCGGCTATAAATACCTTGTCAAACGGTATAAGGTATTCATTCACTCACATATATTCTGACTACACTTAGTCTCTGTGCTTTCAGTATTTTCTTCATTACGAACGTTACTGATTCTCACGCCGAATGGTGGTTACAGGAAGACCCCCCCCTCTTGTCATTCCTGTAACGAGACTCACGGTGTTTGTTTTGCAGGTTCTGGTCACTTGACTTTAGGGAGCTTTACTCATATCGTGGTAGTAGTTATCGTATTGTACCCTATGGACTCATTGGATCCAGGACCCATACCTGGGGAGTGAATCCGTGTTTCTTCAGTGGTGTAATATGCACTCACGAAATATTTTTTTTACCACCGGTGTAGTTTTCCCAAAGGTCTCAACCAGCCGACGTAATTGCTTTTGCGTGTTATACCATTGACGAAATTCACACTCTATACATGCCACGTGTCTAAGATGTTATGTAAACAATGTTCATAAGCGGTTAATAGTTGTTTTGTTAAGCTTAACTGTATTCAGATGTTTATTTGGATAAATTCCACCAAGTACGTTCAAAGGAGACTCCACTATTCTTTTAGTTTTAGAGTGATGGATACTCTCTTTTGACAAAAATATTATTCTCGTCACGTCCACAACACGGTTTCATTTCAAGTCAATTTTAAACATGTCTTATCGATCATTTCATTTGCAATATTTTCAAAGATTGTACCAAAAAGTCAAAATTCAAAATCACCAAATTCATATCATTTGCAATATTTTCGTTTCCAATTTTACCGAAGACCCAAAATTTTATCGCACTAGCTAATTTTTTATCCCCCCCCCCCCCCCCCAACGGGCAGATCTACTTAGTAAATAGGGGGTTCACAAGAACCTCCTGAGTTTTGAAATAATAGTTTAACGCTACAAAGAAAAATTTGAGCATAACTAAATGAAGCATGTGGTGTAATGGCAAAGGCGTGAGACTTTTAAATACAAGGTCGTTGGTTCAATTCCTTATTTAGCAATTATTTGGAACTTTTTTGTGTGTTATGCTTCTAAATTTCTAATGATGTTTGCCCACCCCAAAACCAACTCATTCCAAATCAAATGCTCATAATCGAATTCAAATTAACCTATTGTAAAGTGATACAGTTAGCAGGCACAACAAGAAGAAGAACAACATACAACAATAAAGTTTAGAATTTTTGGTTATTATGCTTCTTTTCTTTTTTCAAGTTTGGTAAAGTTTCAACAAAATTGCTAAACATTATACACGAAACTGAAACTATCGATTATGTGAAAATGTGAAACCAAATCGTCGGCTTTTGTTTCAGTTTGGTTTTTGATTTTTTGGTTTTGGATCGGTTATCTATGTTTCATGTATACCCCTTGTTTAGCCACTTTTGGTCTTTGAATATCACAAAGATATTGTGTTTTATACAAATAGGCTGAATAAAGTACATAAATTCATGATCATTAAATTTGTTATTTATAAAATGAATGATTTTGTTAGTGCGAGCGTTGAAAATTAAATTTGATATGTAGGTATCGTACTTTTATTATGTGATGAACCTTACCTGACCTTAACTATCAAACCGGCTCTAAATTTTTTTGTCTGACCATAAAAACCTGGAGTATTTAAAGGCAATGAATCCCCTGAGTAAAAATCATGGATCCGTCACGAGTCACGACCCTTACATCATCCATTTGTTTAAAATGCAACAGCGAATTCACATACCATCAGTTCCATCACTAGTCCTAAAACCCGACCGTTAATAGTAAAGTAAATAATCTTAGTTTATCATAGATTTATAGGAATTAAACCTGACCATGTAGTGAAGATAAGTCACATGGTTGATTTGGATTTGAAAACGTTACAAGGAGACGTGGAAAAAGACGTAACTCATAAAAGACAAAGCACAAGTCATTTGTGATGACCACATCGTATTTCTAACACTTAAAATTGACAAAAGGTGTCGCATATGACAAATATCTTACGCAAGCAGTGGCGTATCTAAGTTATCCTCTCAAATTTACATTAGTAAACAAGTGTTCGTAACTATTTTTTTGCAATAGTTCAATATAGGGAAACTCAGGAATATATATTTCTTTTATGTAGTTAGTTACAATTAAGTCTCATTAAATATTTAAACCTTTAATAAGGTCTCCTATTTTGTCGTGTGTAAATTGTAATCGTGTATCGTCTTTCTAGGGAAACTTATGAAACTATAATTCTTACTACACTTGATTTAGTGTAGTTTAAGTTTATACATGAGTGTGTAATGTTTTAAAAACCGTATGTAGTTGTATCGGTTATGCCATATTTTAGTAAAACAACTGGTATTTAGAGCCCGTATTTTCTGGCGGTTTATTAGAACAATAGAACATTGTAAGTATACTATCTGGTAGCTAAGTAATGTATGTATACTATCGATTACTCATGCATGCAAGTGTAGTAGGACTCCTCTTATGAACTACTTCGCCGCCACAAAGACATCACTACACCACCGCTACCAGCACGACCGGCACGACCACACCATCACTAGCACTGTACTGCAGCCAGGGCCAGCCCAATAGCTTTAATGGGCCAAACTAGGGCTTGACGCCTCCAAACAAGAAATGCCCCTATTTTATTAAAACTGTTTTGTGTATATTAGGACTTTTTCTTTTTTTATTTGTGATATTGAAGGAAGATGCCCAGAACACATGAACGTGATACATTTTTCCAAAATGGAAATTGCCATTAATGATCTGTCAAATTAAATTGCATTTAATTGATATTGGAAGTTAACGGAAATTGGAATTAACATATGCTACTATTAATTGCCAATTGCTTCAATTTAAACTTCTTGTTTTGTGTTGGTCAAACTTCCGATTGACAATTGCCAAAGGGTTTACAACCCTAAAATTGATTTTGACAAACTATTAAAGTTAGGATATCTAAATCTAATTATCTATTCAATTTTATTTATGTGAATTGCTTGTTATTTGCTACTTAGTGAGGGTTTTTCACTAGGCGAGTAGGTGATGTTTATATCTTTGAATCGAACGAGTTTTATCTCGCCGACTGTTATGCCTTCGGGCGAGTGTTCATAGATTTTGGACTTAGGTGAGGCTTTTCCCCGGATCGAAAGACGAGTGTATCCCGATGTGATGAATTTAGCCAATAGCTCATTTGTAAATTCGTTGTCCGTTCAAATACGTTTTGCTACTTGGTGATTAGAACATTTTTAATTTGTTCTCTGCTTCTTAATTGAACCCCTAAACATTACATATTAGAACTTAGAACTTCATTTAATAGTTAAAAGTTTATTACTAATAAATTAATAATTCAATTGTCGGTACCAAGCTCGAGGAAAGAGGGTTTATATCAAAAAAAATTATCAAAGGCCCCAACTTTTTAGTTTGATTGAGGCATCCGAAAACCTTGGGCCGTCACTGACTGCAGTACCAGGCTTACCGCCATGAAAAGGTATAAAACCCTGATTTTACTTTCTTAAAGGTAAAATTAGTGAGATTCTTAGGGTTTGTGTTAAATTGTGTTGTTATTTTTTTTAACATTGACTTTTTATTTGATATAGGGTTAATAACTTAATATCAGTCAGCATTGAACTCCAAAATAAAATCGACCCGTATACAAACGAAACGTGTTAAGTTAGAGTGAACAACAACAATTATTAGAGTAAATATTGTAAAATTGCAATATTAAATAACCATATACTTTAGGAATTGTTTATATGTCCTTAGTGAAGAAACACTAATTGACCCCGGGCAGATTACGGATAATCTGGGGGTTAAATAGATGTTTCCCACGAGGGTTAGGTCCGGCAAAGATGGTTATTCCTCTGACGACCTGCAAAACAGACACCGTGAGCTCGTCACTGAGAAGGGGGGGGGGGGGTACCTCCTTGTGACCACCCTCCGGCGTGAGAATCAGACTAGATTGCTCTTGAATATAAGTGTATATTAAGAGAAATAGCTAGAGCAGATATCAGATAATATATGGAGATATAAGATAATGATACCGTTCCAAGGTGTTGGAGTATTTATAGCCGAAGGTAGGTTTCCAAGCAGGTACAGCCAGCTGTATAATATTCCTGTTCTACCAACTGTGGGCTACGCACGTGCCATGCTGGTGGTTGGTGGGTAGGCAGCGGCTGATAGTGACATGGCCGGCTGTGTACTATTCCTTTTCCACCAACTGCAGGCTATGTACGTGCCACGACAAGGGTTGGTGAGTAGGCAGCGGCTGATAGTGACCTTAAGTACTAGAGCGTGCTGCTCGTCGTACTGTTGTCAATGAGCTGTCGCTGCTTTGGTCAGATCTTTTGTCCATACCTTGGCAGGTATAGTACAAAAGATCCTCCAGAAGCGTACGGACTGGCTCATTTGGGCGGGAGTATTCCCGGCTTTGGGCGGGAGTATTCCCGGCTTGCTCATTCCTTCTTCAGGTGACATTACTAAATTATTTGAGAGTTAGAGCCTTGTGCGTGTAGCCTTGCTATTAGTGCGGGTAGCCTTCCCTGATGGCTAGTATCCGCAGCTGCGGGAACAGGCGGAGTACGTCACCATTGGGAGGCTTTTCCTGCGGGAACAGCTTGCGTACTGCGCGTAAGGTCGTCATCTCTCTGAGCATGGTGGGTCCTGCGGATCCAGTTGGTCTTTGCGCAGACGTCCCTCTTTAAAGTGAGTCTTGCGGGTCCAACTGCGCAGACGTCCCTCTTCGAGGTGAGTCTTGCGGGTCCAACTGGGCTCTGCTGGGACCTACCTCTTCAAGTCCCCCCAGTCCAATGTTCTTCTCATGAATTGTTAATAAGTGAGGTGAACTTTTGGACTTAAGCAAGGGGTTTTGAAAAGGGTTTTTAGTTTTAAGGTTTTCCATGGGGATTCTTCCCGCGGAAGTCCTAATGTCACGTGCAGAATTTCCCACTTTTCTGCTTGATCTTTGGGTATGATGCGGGTAGGTGTGTAACCTCCTCGCAAGTCAGGAGCGTTGAGTGTCACTTGTATAGAGTCTCCACGAGGTTTTGGTAGTTTTAGACATAGTGATCAATTATGTTTAAACAACCAATTCCATCTTGGAGCTTCAAACAATCTAGTTCTCAACGTTCCCGCTATGCGGGGATGTTATATCCCTTTCCACAAGCATGGCCCAGAAGATCCTTCTTGGTTTCAATTCCCTGCGAGTGCTAAGTATGTGAAGGGTTTCGCCTTGACACTGTACCCGCACTCGTCTTATAGTTACTTATATCCCTTTCCACAAGCATGGCCCAGTAGATCCTTCTTGGTTTCAATTCCCTGCGAGTGCTAAGTATGTGAAGGGTTTCGCCTTGACACTGTACCCGCACTCGTCTTATAGTTACTTTACTTCCAAGGTATTCTTGGCTTCAATTCCCTGCGGGTGCTAAGTATGTGAAGGGTTTTGCCTTGACACTGTACCCGCACCCGTCTTATAGTTACTTGGTTGCCAAGGTATTCTTGGCTTCAATTCCCTGCGGGTGCTAAGTATGTGAAGGGTTTTGCCTTGACACTGTACCCGCACCCGTCTTATAGTTACTTGGTTGCCAAGGTAAAGGGGTGTATTCCCTCTTATTTTGAATCTTTTTGAATCTTTTTGAAATTCGAAGAGTTGGTGAAAGGATAAGAACAGTCCAACTGTTGAAGGGACGTCAGTGTGGTCTGACGGTTTCTTCTGACAGTGTCAGGACGTGCATGAAGTTATGGCGACGTGACAGTATATGGTCATTCCAGACGCTTTTTCAGGCGCGTGGGCGCGAGTTTTCGGGCGCGTGGGCGCGAAGTTTACGGCGTGCGTCCTGTCAACAGCTGTTGCCAGCTTGCTTTTTCCACGTGTCATAGTTTCATTGCACCTGCGCTTTTCCCTCTCCCCCGCATTAAATTCATCGCATTTATTGCGATGAGTATATAAACGGAGGAGATGATGCATCTCAACTCACAGTTTCACTTCCTTCTTCTTCTAAGCGATTTCCGGCGAATACTCTAACTTTTCCGTCGAGCATTCTCCTGAAATCGTTCTTCTTTCCATCCTCCAAAACATGTCTTCCATTCGTGATCCTGAGGCTGTTGCCGAGGAGTCCGACGTGTACACCGAGAACCCGATGTCCGCGTCTGATAAGGACGATAAGAGTACTGCTGGCGAGTGCCAGTGTGCTCTTTCCGTCGACCTGTACCAGTACATCGTCAAGAAGTTCATGCTCGAGCCTTTCGAGCCTGAGTTTCCTGAGCCTCACCAGACGGTGTACGATGCCCCCAAGGGCAAGATAGGGGTGTATGCTGCATTCTTCATCTATGGGAATCTCAGGTTCCCATTGACGAAGTTTGTGTACCGCGTTCTGGAGAAACACGGTGTACATTTGACGGAGGTGCACCCGATGGCGATCGCAAAGGTTCGCCACTTTGAATGGGTGTGCCACATTCTGGGCGTTGAGCCCCGCGTCGACCGCCTGATGACCTTCTACTCCTGGAGGTGCATCCAGGGCTGGTACACCTTGATCACTCGGATCAAGGGTTTGAAGATCTGTGCTACCGAGCGCAGTCTTCGGTCTTGGAAGCGGGAGTTCTTCTATATCTCTGCCCGTGTCGTCCCTATTGCGATGACATTCAAGAACGGGAGGGCACTCCCCAACCTTCACGCCTCCAACTACCAGGAGGCGGAATGGTTTACCAAGATCTCCCGGATCCAGACTCCGGTTTACCGCTTTGCGGAGTCTGGGATGGTGATGCTCGGGATGAGCCGGGTATGGAAGGATGCTGGGGCAGAGGCGCCACAGATTCCCATCGTCCTCGAATACGGTTCGAATTCTATTCCCTACGGTATGCTCCATCTTCTTTGCTGATTTAGGGTTTTTCTTCTAACTGCTTTTCTGTTTATTTTCAGAGGGAAACAACTTGCAATCTCTTCTGCAACCGCGTGAGAGCGGTGGTCCCGCTCGGCTGGATACTCGCGCTCTTGATGAGAACGAGTTGCCCATCTTGGAGCAAACGGCGGATCGGTTTGTGGAGGTCTACCCGCCAGGCCACGATATTCTGAGCGCCACGCGGCCAGGTAAGGGTTTCTTTAACCCCCGCCCTCTCCATGCTTAAACCTCTGCTGGAATTCCTCTAATTTTGTCATCTTCTGATGAGGAATCCGCATATGGTCCTTTCTTCGTGAGGAAGAAGAAGGCTGCTGGCGCGAAGGGCAAGGCGAAGGTTTCCTCCACCGCCGATCAGGGGAACCGGTCTGACTCGGAGACCGAAAGTGAGGAGGCGGCGGGGAACCCTGGTGGTGGTGAGACAACTGTCTCGGAGGTTGAGACAGCTGCCACATCCGCGCGACCAAGTTCTACGACGGTGACTGGCGTGAAGAGGCCAGTTCCATCGGGTTCGTCCCCGCCCGTCAGAACCTTCAAGATTAAGAAAACTCGTAAGTACGTTTTATTTATCTTACCCGCAATTCTTTCCGCCATTGTTTTTAATATCTTGTCTTCCTACAGGCGTGGATGTAACCGCATTCCAAAGTGATGCGGGAAGGAGCAGTTCTGGACCCACGACGGTAGGTTTGGTCAACCTACCCGAGGCGATGACCCAGGCGGCTGCGCCTGTTTGCAGTGTTGGTTCAGTTGCTCATCCCGTTGAGGCAACTGTTCCAACTGTGACGTCATCTCCGCCGGCTGTCAGTGCGATCTTTACTGCATCCTTCACTGAGCCGGCGGTGATTTTTTCTTCGAGCTCCTCCACAGCGGCGACCACCGGTGTGAGTTCACCTCCCGTGAGTTCACCTCCGATGGTCTCTACCGCGGCGGCTTCAACCATGCCTCCGGCACCGGCGACTACCTCGTCCCCGGCCGGTTCAGCAGGTATGTTCAGGGTTGGGGCTTCTAGCCAATCTCTTCCTCCTTCCCATCTGCCTGACCTCTTGGATGAATATCCCTTAGGTTCGGGTGATGGGTTTGGCGGCTACCGGCCTGTTGTCGACCCTACAGGTGCGTAGGGTTATTTTGGCATATTTTTTTTTTATCATTTTTTCCTAACCGCTTTTTGTTTTTGCAGTTTCGGATTCAAATGAGGTGTATGTTCCACGGTGGAACATCCGCCGGGGAACAACCCTTCGAACGCCTGTGGACTGCGTCGAGTGGGCACGTCACGCAGCCCCAAGTGGTGCGTTGGGGGAAGCCATGTCTAGCTACCAGGAGGTTAGGCTGACGAACGAGCTTCGTATTCTCTTTGCCTGGATGCAGCCGCGCGTCGAGTTGCTTTGTCGTGAAAACGACAAGTTAAAGGCGGCGCGTAGCCAAGAAGTGGCTCAGGCGCGGGCTATCCGGGAGGAGAACAGGAGACTTTCCGCCATTGCTGCGGAGAAGGAGAAGGCCTTCAAGGCCCTCGAGGTTGAAGTTCAGGCCCGGCTCGAGGCCCGTTCCAAGGCTACCCAAGCTGTTAACGAACAGCTTAGGTTGGCTAAGGAAACCGCGCGGAACGCGACCGAGAGGGCTACCAAAGCTGAAGTCATTGCTGAGCCTCTGCGCGCTGAGAATGAGGAGCTTAAAGCCAAACTAGAGAGGCTTCAGCAGGCTCATGATGCCTTAGCCATGGAAGACGCCAAGAAGCTTCAAGAGATCTTGGACCAGAGGAGTATGCTTGACCATACTGAGCGTAAGCTGAAGGGCGTTGAAGAGGCTGCTGCTAAGGAAGTGTTGCTTGCCAACCTTAACAAAAATGAAGCCGAACGCGCCCGCAACCAAGCTCAAGCTGCCCTACAGGAAGCTCTGATCACCAAGGAATGGCTTCTACGAGAAGCGTTGTCGCAGGTATGCGTAGCTTCATAATGTCTTTACGCTTTTCTTTATACTTAGAAAAGTTTGATATATTTTTTCTTGTTGTAGGTTGTGCATCGAATCTTCACGAACACATCTTATGACGATGCCATGAGCGCAGCCCTCAACGCTTCTCATGAGGATGGGGAAAAGGCTGGTTTCTTGCTTGGTCTGGGGTTTGTTGAGAAGGGCATCCCGCCTTCCAACTTCCCTCTTTATGACGTGGACACTGAAGTTGCCTATGACCAAGCAGTGAACCAGTATGCTGCCTTCCCGCATCCGGTGGTGGAGAAGGTGAACGAAATTGCTGCTGCTGATGATGGGCTAACCATTCTCAAGACTTTCCTTGAACCGCCACAGCCAACTGATGGTGCGGGTACAAGTGGGTTTGGCGGGAGTGGTCCTGAAGTTTGAACCTTGAGATCCCTTCCCACCATTAGGATAGATTTATATTTCTGTAGGCGGGTAGATACCCGGCCATTCTTGTAATGTTTGAATTTTTTATGAAATATAAATGTTTGTGCGGGTAGGACCGTCACTTTCACTGGATGACTTGCTTTATAAACGTTATATGACTTGCTCATGCATATTATAGCTTAATTTGGCACTTGTTTTGCCGCATAAACAATATATGATTCGCTCGTGCGTACTTTAGTTTAACTCAGCAATTTTCCAAGTGTTTTGAATAAGTTAACCGTTCGACGCGCGGTTGTCAATAGGTTAGTGTTCAGTTTCCTCTATCATGATTGTGCGGGTAGGACCGTCACTTTCATTTAGTGGGATGACCAATCTTCACCTATAACTGACCTGCGTGAAGGTTTGCCGTTTTTTGTGTTTATGCGGGTTTTGCCGCCGTCCACACGCAACGACTTCCCCACTTATTTATGCGGTGAATACCGGCATATCAGTGTTTTGAATAAGTTAAACCTTTCGATACGCGGTTGTCAATAGGTTAATGTTCAGTTTCCTCTATCATGATTGTGCGGGTAGGACCGTCACTTTCATTTAGTGGGATGACCAAACTTTACCTATAACTGACCTGCGTGAAGGTTGTCCTCATCTCTTAGAAATTTTTGCCGTTTTTTGTGTTTATGCGGGTTTTGCCGCCGTCCACACGCAACGACTTCCTTCCCCACTTATTTATGCGGTGAATACCGGCATATCAGTATGGAAAGTTCATAAGTATAAATGTAAGACCATCAGCGTCAATGTGATAAGGAGAATCATTTCCATTAAAAGTGGCTCTGGGCCTTTTCTTTACAAGTTTGGAATTGATCTACATGCAACCTGTGTAATTGAACTCCCTTCCATGTTCTTGGGATGGGGGTGTCATCGAGCCTTTAGAGCCGATATTCACCTGGTTCGGAATCTCGTTGTTTACGCAGTATGTAGTCTCCAACATTGAAGCTGCAGTTTCATTCGTGTTTTCCCCAACTGGGGTTCTACACGCATTAGCCTGCTCAGCGTTCATTACGCCACGAGGTGCGTGAGTTCCCATCTCTGACAAATGCTTCGACGACGTCCTTCAAGTCTAAGCATTCCTCGGTGGTGTGGCCTCTTGTCCTGTGGAAGTCACAGGATTTGCTTTGATCAGCGATTGGACGCTGTCGGATGATTGGAGCCTCTGGCCATGGGAGCCTCTCGGTGGCGAATATCTCGGTGACGCTTTTGGTGAGTGGCGTCCATCTGGAGTTCCGGTTCGACGACTGCATGTTATCCTTTCCGCCTAACCGAGGGCGAGAGTTGGATGAGGTGTCAAAGTTTACCCTTGACTGCCAAATGCCTAGCTTCCTCTTTTTGTTTAGTCGGGCGGTGAGGACGTTGTTTTCTCTTGTTTTCTGAGTGTAGAGGTTTGTGCTCTGGGGAAGATCTCTACCCAGTTGCTTTTTCGTTTCCGCGAAGCGTTTAGCTGCTGTCATGATGCCATCCCACGTGGATGGCATGCCATCTTTACCCGTTAAGGTGCGGATGAGCTCTGGGTATTCAGCGCCCTGGATGAAAGCAGCGCGAACAAGATCTTCGCTAATAGTGCCCAGACTTAGCTTCTTTGAATTGAAGCGCGTGATGAAGTCTAGTAAAGACTCATCTTCCTCTCGGATGCAGTTGAGGATCGTCCATTGCTCTTCGGTATACTTTCTTTGTTGACTGAAGTGTTGGCTGAACTTCTGTTGGAAGTCTGCCCAATCGTAGATGTGGTGGACCGGTAGACGGTCAAACCACGCTCTAGCCGCTCCAAACAGCGTCATCTGGAACATATAACACCACGTGGGTTCCGTCCAGTTGCTGACGGTTGCCCCCGCTATGAATCTGTTCAAATGATCGTCTGGGTCGGATATACCATCATAAGTGCCGATGTTGGGCATCTGCTTGGCACTCTTCGGGGCGATTGCTTCCGCAATGTCCCTTGCAAACTTGGACGTTCCCGCATTTGCAACAGTTGGTCTAAAGGTTTTGGAGAAGTCACGTGGGTTTCCACCCGCGTTTTTTGGTTTGAAGGTTTCTCCAAAATTCCTTCTCGGTTGGAAGTCCGTTTCCTTACGCTTCCCTTTCGCCCTATGGCGAGGGTTTGCGTCGCTGTCGGATTCCTCCCGATCATCATCCCAGTACTCGCACTCATTGCTCATGTTGAGCTGTTGTCGAGTGCTTCCGAATTCGTCAGCCTGTTGGAGTGAACGTAAGCGTTCATCCAACTCAGCTTGGAATTCCCTCTGACGTGCTTCCGCCTACGCTTTAACTTGATCAAGTGTTTGGCGGGGGAGCCTCGTCTGTTGTCTCTCCAACTGGGTATCGGTGAATCCCAGTGAAGGATTGTTTACTGCACTTGCCCCGGCTCGGGTAACCGGGGTAGTGTTCGTAAAATTTACTGCACTTGCCCCGGCTTGGGTAACCGGGGTAGTGTTCGTAAAATTTGTGTACTCGCCGGTGTTCCGTCCAGTAGCTGGGGTTGTGGTTACCGGGGTTTCTTGGTCACTCGCTGGCCTTGGCACCGGAGTAACCTTAACCATCTTTCCAGAAGTTTTGAAAAAACTGAAAAAGAATTAGTTCTAGCTTTTATGCACGGATGGCGCCAATGAAGAAACACTAATTGACCCCGGGCAGATTACGGATAATCTGGGGGTTAAATAGATGTTTCCCACGAGGGTTAGGTCCGGCAAAGATGGTTATTCCTCTGACGACCTGCAAAACAGACACCGTGAGCTCGTCACTGAGAAGGGGGGGGGGTACCTCCTTGTGACCACCCTCCGGCGTGAGAATCAGACTAGATTGCTCTTGAATATAAGTGTATATTAAGAGAAATAGCTAGAGCAGATATCAGATAATATATGGAGATATAAGATAATGATACCGTTCCAAGGTGTTGGAGTATTTATAGCCGAAGGTAGGTTTCCAAGCAGGTACAGCCAGCTGTATAATATTCATGTTCTACCAACTGTGGGCTACGCACGTGCCATGCTGGTGGTTGGTGGGTAGGCAGCGGCTGATAGTGACATGGCCGGCTGTGTACTATTCCTTTTCCACCAACTGCAGGCTATGTACGTGCCACGACAAGGGTTGGTGAGTAGGCAGCGGCTGATAGTGACCTTAAGTACTAGAGCGTGCTGCTCGTCGTACTGTTGTCAGTGAGCTGTCGCTGCTTTGGTCAGATCTTTTGTCCATACCTTGGCAGGTATAGTACAAAAGATCCTCCAGAAGCGTACGGACTGGCTCATTTGGGCGGGAGTATTCCCTGCTTTGGGCGGGAGTATTCCCGGCTTGCTCATTCCTTCTTCAGGTGACATTACTGAATTATTTGAGAGTTAGAGCCTTGTGTGTGTAGCCTTGCTATTAGTGCGGGTAGCCTTCCCTGATGGCTAGTATCCGCAGCTGCGGGAACAGGCGGAGTACGTCACCATTTGGAGGCTTTTCCTGCGGGAACAGCTTGCGTACTGCGCGTAAGGTCGTCATCTCTCTGAGCATGGTGGGTCCTGCGGATCCAGTTGGTCTTTGCGCAGACGTCCCTCTTTAAGGTGAGTCTTGCGGGTCCAACTGCGCAGACGTCCCTTTTCGAGGTGAGTCTTGCGGGTCCAACTGGGCTCTGCTGGGACCTACCTCTTCACTTAGGCACACTCAAGTAGTATTGCATAAACTTAATATTTTCTTTCGAAATCTATGAAAATATATAAGGGTATGTATAATAGGTAAACGTTCCTAGCGAACTCAACATGAAATTAAAGCACCTCGCATAATGCCCATGTCGTCTTTTTGGACAAAGGGGCTGAGCAAACAACGAGCATGGGGCACGGGCTCTAAATGTCTGTTTAATTTAAATCACCAACCAGATTTTACACCTCACGTTTTCTTTTAAATATTTCATTAATTTTCACGTGAAATCGTTACACGTTCTAGTGAAAGTGGTTAGTGAAAACTCTTATGCTAGCGTGACAGTGACACGTTGCAAAACATTTTTCACATGGTGAAACTTTTTCTATGTTATATGTTTTTAATTTTTCACTTTTCAATTTCTAATATGTAAATATTAGAATTTTGTTACGATTATTGTGTTTCTTTATTTATCTATTGTGTTTTTTGTTTATTTTTGTCATCGTGTCTTTTTTATTCGTCATTGTATTATATTACTCAGGATTTTGATATTATTGCTCAACATTGTGTTAAAGTTAATGATCCATTGTGTTTTTATACCATTTCTAGATTTAGGAATCTGTGTCAGAACGCTACAAATTTTGTTTCTTTAATTTTAAAAATTACCATACCCCATTCAGATCATTGTGAATTTTATTTGATATAATAATATATATAAGATATATAACATTTAAATAAATAAAGCAAGATAATAATGATCACCTTTCTCATTAATTTAGATGATTTTTTATTATTGCAATATATAATTACAAAAATGAGTTAGTTATTTTTAAATATGAAATGTCTTGTTAGCGCACTTGCAAGTAGTCCTTTCATGACATCTTGCATTCCATGATTGATATATCTTCTAATTCTAACTCTCATCGTCTTAAATTCTACTTCTTAAATAAAGTTCTTAATCTTTTGCAAGTATGATGTATGCATCCAATGATTCAGGAAATTAGGTAAAACGTTATCCAAACTCTACTTTTGAAAACATGTCATGTCAATAATTGTATTCCTAAAACATATAAAACATACGAGATGAGACAATATATGCTGGTTGTGTTCATCCTTCAAAAGAGAAAGATTTAGTTCAAATGATATTGACGCTTACTTGCATGCCTAGAATGTTGTTAATTATATATACTTTAATGATATTATCAACATTGTTTCTTGTTCACACAAAAAATGAAAATAACCTCATATAATCAGATTTGTAAAAATTGTGCTTTTTCATATATCTGAGAGGACCTCTTTGTCTACGTTTTTAACTCTATCCACTGTCCAGAGCGTTATATGTTTAGTGTCACACATAATTCATAAGCTGACTTTTAATTAAAAAGAATCTTAAAGAATTTTTTAGATTTTGTCACACATAATTCATAAGCGACTTTTAATTAAATTTGAATTTTCAGTGGATAACTGATTTTTACAGTTTCCAAACCCTAATCACTAATATACGATCTGATCGTTTTGGTCGGACACTTGTTCAGTTTTCACTCTTAAGACACATACAAAGTTCTTGATCTCGTATGAGTTTCAGCCGATTGATTTATTTGGAGAACCAAAATATGGTTTCAATCTAGAAGTGTATACGACTTTCAGATAATTCAAGTTACCGAATCCAAAATTCCGTGTTGATCCCATAATGACTTGTGTCATATCGAAAACAAAATTAAAAATTATATTAAGTAGTATATGATAAATTGTATAAAGTACAAAATTATTATATGAGTACGATTATTTTAGTACGATTATAGAATTGTGGATACAAGTACTATGTACTTGGAGAATCGTTTGAACTTCTTGTTGCTTTGAGGTTAGTTCAAGCAAACTATTTTAACTTATGTCCACGTTCTTTGTACAAATGAAGGTCAACTTTGGCCAATGAATCTTGGTCAAAGTTATAAGCTTCGAAGATACATGATTAAAATTGTTGAAATCTATAATAATATGAAAAACGTTTAAAACTTGAAATATAAAGTGAAAACATTGCTTACGCATGACATAGAACTAACTAATCAGGTACCACGTTACGATCTTTTTTCTTTTTTGTGACGGGATCAGTCACTGCAAGTTTTACGACGGCAGGCCCGGCTCCGAGAACTGAAAAACATTTTTGGTCGAAGACGGATTTTTTTGGACCTTAAGTAAATGGAGTATTTTGTTGGGTTTAGACAATTTAGTTTTTAAATGGGTTTACCTGGTTACGATTTGGGTTGTGTAAAAAACATTTGTTTATAAAAATAGGCTTAAACAAGTCTCATATGATATTTGAACACACAACCTTTTGGTTGTGAGTCATTATCTTTTGTCATTTGACCAAGCTAGTTGTTATGTTATGATTTTAAACATTAAATATACATATCGTTTTTCACAATGTTGCAAAAGTCGCTAGGCAATCCCTAGGCGGCCGATCCCCTTGGA
Organism: Bidens hawaiensis; assembly: GCF_021521415.1. NCBI lineage: Eukaryota > Viridiplantae > Streptophyta > Magnoliopsida > Asterales > Asteraceae > Bidens > Bidens hawaiensis. The sequence continues at coordinate 82,531 of NW_027492628.1, read as the reverse complement.
AGGAGTACTCGGAGAGTACTCGGACATGATAAATATAAAGAAAAATATTTTTTTGGGTAATATATATATTTCAAATATCATAAGTTTACTAATATTTATAACAAAATAGTGAATATCAATATAAATAAAAGAAATACATTTTTAAATACAAAATTATTCTAATAAATGTTAATCATTAATTAAAAAATATGACATTCGTTCTTTAATATTATAAAAATACGAATTATGTTGTATTTTTAAGACAAAATAGACCCAACTTAACCGACTAGATGTATTTCTGGTTGATGTTGACCACCTTTAAACAAATTTTAGTAACTAGGCGGAGACGCGGAGTTAAAGAAACTCCCGAGGCACCATACTTTGGAGCGAGTACTCGGAGAGTACCCGACCTTGTAGACCTACTTTTACAACATTGGTTTTTCATAAAAATATATATAATTTCAAATAAAAAAAATATTTTCGGGCATATTGGGGTGTCGGGCCGGAAGCCGTCGACCACCCAGCCACACCCTAGGGCCGACCATGTACGACGGCAGCAGTGGCCACAAGGTTTGTGATTGTCATGTAACAGTGGGTGCAAAATGATCGCAACAGAGCAACCGCCTTTGTCTTTCCCACTACATTCAGTTAACGGTTGCAACAAAACATTGAGATCGTTTTTACCGAAAAGACGACCGCAAGCGCATATTTATTTAGTAGTGTCCAAAGCACCATGCATGTTTACATAAATAGCATTTTCATCCTTCCCCAATCTTCAAAATCAAAACTATACTAAGGGGTGTTTTGGATGAGTTTTTAAAATTTGCTTATTTGCTATTTGTTTGTTGAAAAGCAAAATGTGTTTGGTAAAGCAACTTCAAAAGCTTTAAAACGAAGTTTTTCAAAAGTCGCTTTTGCTTTTTAAAAAGCAAATAAACAAAAAAAAATCAATTTAAAAAGCTACTCCAAACACCCTCTAAAAACACTACATTTTATCTTTCATTGAAATTAAATAATATTTTTTATATCTTATCATCACATTTTTCTTTACTCTCACAACTATTTTCAAAAATATTTAAGAGTTATAAATGTTGAACAATAACTTTTTAAATATACAAAAAAAAAATCAATACATTTCTTCTTATTTTCACTTACAATACCCAAAATCACCATCTACCTTATAAATAGATGGATTAGATTTAAATGCTCTTATTTTAAAAATTACACCCCATAACAATTATCATGTATTATATAATTAATGTTGGTTGATTCTTTATGCGAATAATTTATATATGATGTTGATGATGAAGAGGTAGACACATAAACTTGTGATTTATATACAATCGAAAGAGATATCATATTTATGAAATTTATTTAAATATTTGGATGCACGTGAAGAGTCAAGTGAATCATGGTCTGCATGTTAATTTTATTTATGGTGTTTTGGTTTGATATTAGCATAGTATTTAAAACATAGTTTGTTTTTTTTAATCTTTGAATACATATAACTTATCGTGATTATTTGCGGGTTCATCTTTTTGTAAGAATGAAAAGGCACAGACCACGCTAACTAATTACGACCTCTCAAGACAAAACTCTTTGAAACAATTAGAAGCCAATAAAAAAATTAATTTCTTATTTAATAGTTAACTCATTTTTAATGTAGAATAAGAAAAACATCATTAACGTTAAACTATAAAATCAGAAAATAAAAAATGGAAAAAAAGATTTATACCAAATATTAGATTTTTTATTTGGTTTGGTTTTAATTAATTGATCAAAATGTTTGATTATACATACATACATACATACACACATACATACATACATACATGTGTGGGTGGGTGGTTGGTTCGGTAGGATCGCATGCAAATAACCGAATAAGAATTATCGTGCGGAAGATACTGAGCAAAGAGAAAAAATGCGCGGTGACAGTTTTTTTAATACTACAAGGACAGTAACTACGCCGGCAACAAAATACAATTAAGTTAATAAAATTTAGATATAACTTGCAGGTAGCGTAATGATTATTACTCTAGTTGTATTTTATTGTTCTATGTTTACCTTTTTTAACCATACTATTGTAGCTTTATTTTAGTTTGTAAAGACAAAATCATTATTTTTATAATCATTATCTAAAAGAAACTTTACTATTTTAAAGAAAAGACGTCTTTTCATCATCAACCATCATTAACCATTGTTTGACGTCTTTACTCTTTGATAAGAACTTTGTACAAAAGTTATATGATTCTTATTTGAAATAATTTTATAAATGTAAATCAGTCGATGCACAACTTAGGAGATACTTAACTTCGATTAGTATACATTTAATGAGAACTGTAAAATGCAGGACTGGAGCATTGATTTTACTATGTCATCGGTTTGAACTTCACATGGTTTTATTATATATACATATGGATCGTTGAATTTACTGGCTCACGTGTTTATTTACTTATTATATTTAACAATGAGTATTATTATTATTGAATATGTTATGGATCGACCCATTTTTGCCCTAAACATCCAGCTACTCAAAAGAGTGACACGTTATTGAACTTGAAATTACACCAACAAGTTGTGGTTTATGTATTTTTGTAATTCGATTTTATATATTTTAACTTGGATAATCTATTAGTCTTCTTAAAAGAAAACTTTATATGATATCTATGATTACCTTAAGTCTCTAAGAACATGATTTAAATATCTAAAAACACAATATTAAGCATAAATGAAAAAAAAAAACAATACAAAAATTGTATCGAACAATGCAAGTCAAATATGTTATCTTGCCAAGTTCCAACATGTACCTAGAAAAACTCGTTTTTGATTCATATTTATTGAATTAGTTTTGAAATAAAGTGGGGGACATCCGGACCTAGAATTAAAAAGTTACCTTTTTAAACATTTATGTACAAATATGCATTATAATATCCTGTAAAAATACATTCTAAACAATAAAAGGTACTACATAAATTCACATTTCTACATCTTTCATACGGTAAAAAATTTAATTAAAATCACGAACACGTGGGGAATCCTATGCCACAAATACATTTATAGTTTTATACCTCAAAAGAAGAAAATTAAAAGGATGAATCCAAATACGTAATACTATATGCACAACCTTCTCTAGTTGAAGATAAGATTTAACATTCAAATTTTGGCTGTTTATTACATTGAAAAATAGTAAATATTCCAAACAAGCGGGCCAATTGTGTCATACAAAAAACAAAATTTATAAATAAATAAAGATTATTTATTAACCAATAAATTAAAAAATATTAGTCGCATGGCATCATTAAATACAAACATAGAATTTAGCAAGATGGACCATTTCTCATTTCGTTGTTTGAGAAAATGTGACATTATTATTTTTTACAAAATTGGATATCTAATATAATAGTTTATATATAATTACAGACAAATAATAAAACAAACCTAACGTTAAACCATCGATATAACTTAAGGTATAATGGGTTCGGTTACCTACTAGACAAACTATCCCATACTTTTACATAAGTGAACAAGCATTAGGATTCTCGTCGCTAAACATTCGGAATCAGGATGATACCCGCGAGGGTCATTAATATGCATAGGTGATGGTAGTTGTGGTGCATGTGAGTATCCCATGGGGTACCCATGGCTATAGCCTTGGTATACATAGCCATTGCTAGAAGACGATGAAGCGGGCCCGTATCCGTTATTGTAATAATTCTGATTATACATTTGCGTTGTATATGTATGTGTATACGGATTTTGCCCATGATGTTCAAATTTGTTAACCACCTCGATTCCTTTTTTCTTATTTTCACCAGCACCGTCGCCACCACCAGTACCACCAGCTTTATCTTTCTTATCACCACTGTCAACGCCACCACCACCAGCTTTCTCTTTCTTGTCGTCTTTTGTATCACCATCTTTGTCTTCCTTTTTAGGAGGTACAATAGCAACCTTTCTTTTGAATTTTTCTTTTAATTGTGGTATTACCTCTTTCATGTTCATTGTCCCTTTCACCGTTACTAAATCCTTTCCAGAATCTGGCGTCACAGATTCTACTCCTGATAATATAAAGACAAAATATAAATATATAAATACATATAAAGTTATAGGGGTGTTTTAATATATAAAGACGGTATTTTTTAAATGTATTATATGATTGTTACGCTTATATATAAAATGACTTACCGTCCAATTAAACAAATTTAGTAGTTAACAATAATATATTCATAAGTCATCGGGAAATTTTAAAAATTTGGATTAATAATTTAATATTCAAATATAAGATAATAAATTTCTAGAAGATAACGGCAACCACCTAAAGGGCGTTTGGTTCAATGGTATTAGTACGTTGTCAATAAGAAAAAAAAACGCAAACAAAACCGAAACTTATCATCAATTTTTGATATAGTGCGTTTAATTTTGCCTACGCATCCCTCACAGTGCAACGGAATCTTCAAAACCACCGTACTCGACTGCGGCTGTATCAACCACCATTGAAAAAAAATAAAATAAAACATAATAAACAAAATATACAACTATTAAAAGCATAATTAAATGCAATTAAACGCATAATTTAATGCAATTAAAGTTGTAACCAAAACACTTTCATTGAAGAATTAATTGCAGTACCTCTTTTGGTTTTTCAGGTTTCTTTTCAGCTTCGGCTTTTTTCTCCGGTGGTGGATTTTCTTTCTTTTTTTCTTCGCCACCGCCACCACCACCACCTTCTTTTTTCGGCTGAGGAGAGAGGATCTCTACCTTCTTCTTGGTCTTGAACTCCACTCGCTCCTTGATGCGAGTGGAGTCCACCTTCCCAACAACCGTTAGTTTGTTACTGGCGGTGTCAGCCTTCACACCTTCCACCCCTATAAAGCGACAAAGTTACAATACTTCTAATACTTTCAATTATATAAATAGATATATACAAAATCTGTCTAGGCTAGAACCCAGGACCTCCCACAAAGTCATACACGTCAACCCAATTTTACCAAATTTTTTGTAATAATAAATTTGTAAATTTATAACTAATATTTTGCTTTACCATCGAATTGGCTAATAGATTTTTTAATTTTTTTGGCACATCCTTCGCAATGCAAGTCGAGTTTAAGAACGACGGTGACAGGGCCACCACCGTCGTTCTTTTTCGCATCGGCGGGCTTAATTTGATCACCCTTGGTATCATCTTTCTGTAAAAGAAAATATGAAAGAGACAAAAAATTAAATTAAGTTCAGTTTAAGGATGACAAGATGTGGACAAAAGAAAATGAGAAAAAATTTGGAACACTAACCTCACCCATGGGAACTTAGGAACAAAGGTTTGAATTGAAAATTCGGCTATTGGTTTGAAGACTGGATGGAGGCAAAGGTGTGTTTATATAGACCGCACGAAGGGGTTTGTATGATGACGTAAAATATAATTAATTATGTATGTATGTATTCATATTCATGTATGGGTGTATGTATGTATGTATATGTTGTCTCTTTCTATGTTTATGAATGATGATGGATTATGATGATGGAAGGGACCGGTTTATTTTATGTAAAGTAAATTTGTTTTATTTATCTAACTTTATTTAAACATGAATATATTTTATTTTATATTTTAACTATTTTATTCTATCTAAACTTGAATAGTATTTTAAGGAAAGAAGAAAACTCAAATGATAAAAGTGAATGTTCTTTAATAAAAAGAATATGATAAACCAACCGTTATGTTTTCAGGTTCGGAAACTAACTTAACGGTGTTTTTTTACAATTATGAGTTTCGTTATTTTATGGTGTTTCTGAGTGAGACATTTCTGGTGCGTGAAATTCAGTATGAACGGATAAAACATGTCGCAGAAAGACTGATTAGGGTATCGGGGTGGTTCATACATTACTATAAAAAATATTGATAAAATGTTGTTAAATGCACTACATTAATTATTACTAGCAAAAGTGTCCGCGCGTTGCTGCGGGTTCATGCAAGTTATCTTCTCGTATTGTTTTGTAGTGTTTGGTGTTGTGTGTCGTGGGTTATCAGTATGAGCGAGCTGCCACGTGTGCATGTGGTTTGGTGTATTTTTTTTGGATGGGTTGCGCACTAAAATATTAACATATCCGTATACATTGGATACATCGTGTTTTATGAAATATTTGTTAATAAAATAGGTTTGTATCGGTTTTGTGAATTTCAATCAACATAAATGATTGAATGTGTGTTAAATGGTAAGTAGTTAGAGTTGAAATTTAATCGGCGGATAAAGAAATGCTCAAATTAAAACCACTAAGTTGTCGGTCAACGAATTGTAAAAAGGGTAAAGTGGTGGACACACATGATTTTATTGTTCGCGTATTCATATATATTGGATCAATGGTGTTATAAATTACCTCGTACTTCTGTTCTAGAAAGAAAAACTTTTATTAAGACAATGCGTTCAATATATTGATTTTGTAACTGTGTACTGGCCACTGGGTATATACCAAGAATGATCTTAAGCTGTCAACAAGCATATATTAGCTAATATATTACAATCAGTTGACCACAGGAGATTCACGTAAATTTTGACCTAAAAATTCAAAGTTGACCAAAAATCAGTTTTGACCATAAAAAGTCAAAGTTGATACTAAAATTAGCCTTTTTAAAGTGACACATTTTGACTACCAATCCAAGCCTACTCTTTTAAGGTGACTCGTTTAGACCCGAACCAAACCGACACTTTTTCATTGTGACTCGTCACAAAGCAAAAAATGACATCAGAAATTTTTAGTTTAACATATGCCCATATTGTACTTCCAAAAATTCTATAATGATTAACATATAAAGAAAATGAGTGCTTAAAGAAACAACCAAAGTGATAATACTTGTGTGATGATGAATGAGAGCGTGAAACATATTAAATTGAAAATTGTATATTGACTTTCAAAAGTCAAACTGCACAATGTTAAACATATGACCCGTAATTTAAAGTATCAAGCCAAATATGACACAACTGAAACTTAGATACTAACAAACTGAGCATCATACTCATCTCACCAGATTCTCTTTTCTGATTCAATCTAACTCTATGATTGTTCCAGAAAAACAACTTTAAGACTTTTTAACTTTTTTAAAACATCGTCTCTAATTCAATCTAACATCAACAACATAGTTATACATATTTTTTAACAGTCTAGCAGGAAACTCATATACGTTTATAGAACCATGTGAAATCACATCTGAGTCAATTAAAGTCAAACTTACCCTAATTCTCACGAATGGTCTATAAAATTTATTTTTCCAATCTTTTTAAAATGACACAATTTTCTTCAAAAACAGTCCAGCTCTCTGTACTCCTGATTATGATCACTTGAAGTATGGGATCCATCATAAAGAATTCACATACCCCCTATTATGGGTGTCCAAAATACCCGGACCCGATTAACCCGACCCAACCCAAATAAGCTAATTAGGGTCGGGTTAAATATGATCAACAGTTATAATCGGGTCATTCAGGTTAGCCCGATTAACCCATATTATTATTAAGGTCAGGACACAGGTTCGTGTTTGATAAAAATCACATATCAGTTTGTAAACGAGCCAAGATCGAGGCTTGCTCCAAGAAGCCTTGTATTTAAACAAGCCGAGCAATCTAACTTGGTTTGTAAGTTAGCCAAACCAGATTGGGTTGTAAATAAGCCAAGACCGAAGCCATAAACCAGATTGTTTGCAAATGAGCTGAGCGGATCCTGCTTGGTTTGTAAGCCAGCGAAGTGTAAACAAGCCAAGATCACCTCATTTATGAAATTTAGCAACTAAATAAAACAAGAATCAAATATACATGAATTAAAGAATATTCATGTAGGAAATAAGAATTTGTATCATGAACCCATAAGTATGTCAACATAAATTAACAATACCCAAATAACTTTGTAAATGCACTATGCACCGTTTGACTTTCACTTGGTCAAAATAAAAGTTGTACATTTAATTTTAACCAATTCTCTTGTATCCCTAAATTATACTTGTTCGAATACTGTCAATAAAACTTGCGATTTTGACTTTCAAAAGTCAAATTGATTTTACCATTTTGCAGTAATCTACAGCTTTAGTTGTTACTAATGACAAGTACTGTTCGAAATCTGAATTGTTAACAAAAAATATATACAACCTGCAAAGTTTGTTACTAATGACAAGCCAGCGAAGTGTAAACAAGCCAAGATTACCTCATTTATGAAATTTAGCAACTAAATAAAACAGGAATCAAATATACATGAATTAAAGAATATTCATGTAGGAAATAAGAATTTGTATCATGAACCTATAAGTATGTCAACATAAATTAACAATACCCAAATAACTTTGTAAATGCACTATGCACCGTTTGACTTTCACTTGGTCAGAATAAAAGTTGTACATTTAATTTTAACCAATTCTCTTGTATCCCTAAATTATACTTGTTCGAATACTGTCAACAAAACTTGCGATTTTGACTTTCAAAAGTCAAATTGATTTTACCATTTTGCAGTAATCTACAGCTTTAGTTTTTACTTAATCAAACTCCAACTTAATCAAACTTCATGCATATATTTTTTAATGACCGTTATGGCCCTAGCTCATTTTGTTTTGCTAACAAAAAGTATATACAACCTACAATGTTTGTTACTAATGAGAAATATAACTCATATGTTATGCATTTAGATATATTTTTTAATGATCGTTATGGTCCGAGCTCATTTTGTTTGGAACCCATTTAGACCTGAACCCGTTCCAACCTACTACTTGGTCTGTCCCGGTCCACAAAGTACATTTTCATGATAGAATGTAAAAAGGATGCAATCCAATTCAACCTTACTTCTGACTCTAAGGAGTCAAAATGTAGCCTTTTTTGGTGCTGAAAATAAAAGAAGTGTAAAATATAATAATAATAACAATAATAATAATATATCGTTTATAAGAATAATTCACTTCAAAAATAAATTCTATGACTATATCAAATTCCCTTTTACAAGCATAAGTAAAAGTAGCAACCCCCAAACACATTCAAATTGACCTTTTTTGGCATATTTCTTTTTTAGTCAAATGCTCTGTTTATTACTGCGTTTACAAGCCTAACCCTTATAGAATCAAATGTGATGGAAATTTTTGGCATGTTTTGTTTTGGTCAAATGTTCGGTTCGTTACTTCGTTTGTAAGACAAATCATTGTTAAGTCAAATGTGATAAAAGTTTTCGGCATGTTTCTTTTTAGTTAAACGTTTGTCATGTTTCTTTTTAGTCAAATGTAATCAAAGTTTTCAGGCGGAAAGAAGTGTACCTTCTATAGAATATCTCGAGTTTCATTGAATCATAAACGTATGTAACCTAATTACGAAGAGTTAACGGTAACCTAACTATTTTAACCCGCTTCGCGACGGGGACGTAACAAAAGCTTGGTTAGCTAGAAACTTGGTTTTTTATGATACGGAAGTTTACCACCTATACATTTTCTAAAGTACAAGAAATCAAAATACACGCATCCAATAAAATCTATATAATTGACATCTAGCTGCAACTACAAAGTTTCTTTTAATAATTAAAAATGCCACTATATTTTTCTTGTTTTTCTTAGCATAACTTTATTAGCTAAATGGGTGTTAAACATGTCATGTTCGCGAGTTGATAGGTTAATCCCGAACATGACCCAAACTTGAAAAGTTTATTCGTGGGTTGACCTGAACACATGCCGCTTAACCCATCAGTTTATTGTTTTATCATACCTTACAATAAAAAAACAGAATTTAGAAGTGTCAATGGATAAATATTGCTGACCAAACGCGTGCGCGCACACACACACACAAACATACATGGGAATGTTTACATTTATTTGCATATGCAATATGTAGTGACCATTTCCATTATCAGAAGCCTATATAAAAAAGTAAGAACTCGGATATTATAACCAACCTTCACAACAAATCATCGAGCACAAAATCAGAACCATCAAATGTATTCTAACTGGCAAATCAAACACTTAAACTTGACCGTACACTTCACTCAAACCAGTAATAAACAAAGTTAAATCATTAATTTAAAGTTGATATTTATTGAGCTCTTGTTATAAAAATAAGTCATATGGTTCTATCATTTGTTCGTATTGATTTAATGTAACATTTAATTCCAACAAATCTATACAGTAGCACATATAAATATTTATAATAATGGTACGGAGTTATAAAACAACCTCTAAAATGTTATTTACATAAACTGGGCTAGAAACTTTTTAATCATCTTGTACAAAACTTACAAGGTCTTTGGGTTTTCTTATGAACACTTAACATCAAGAAAGGTAAAAACATAATACCTTTCAGGCCAAATTCTTGCAAAACATTTTTTTTTCATGTACTTTTGTAATTTAGACGTTTAGTTAGTTTTTTCTAACCACCATATATTTATAAATCGATTGTCATTAAAAAACACTTGGAGGTTTGTTACCAAAATTATACAAATTATGCAAATATAATGTATACATACATATATCGCTTAACAAATACTATGTTCAAAAATCAGTTACATTTTCCTCAATTTTTATTGCGTAATAAAAAAAATTTAAATGTTTAATTTTAACACACAATATAAAACACTAGACAATTTTCTTTTTTAAATTCATACACTGATATTGTCACGAGCTTACATTAATATTAACAAAAAAAAAATTATCAATTTCAAAATCCTAACCACCCATGAAACCAAAGAAAAGATTATAAAGCCAGTTGCTTAAAGATTTTCTAGTAAAACCTTATCCAATATCATAAGAAAAATATACACAATACATGCATACTTCACTTGATTCTCATTCAACTCTCTTGCCTCCCAGTTACTCATACACACATGCTTAGGCATCTTTATATGTAGCCCCAATACATCCATTGCAAGATCCTCCAAATTCAGCCTATGAAACTTCCCGGGTCACTTATTTAGCACCGCCAATCCAATAAGTGTACTTTTGGAACAATCCAGCCCATACTCATTCTTCAGCTTGAATATATCATCGTGAGCTTCAATTCCAACAAAAGTGAAGGCCAAAGTTGATGCTTGATTTGCTACTAACCAATTGAAGTATTCAGTTGTAAATTGATTGTGGACTTAGTGGTATTTATAATAATCTTGTATATAACTTAAAAGGCCTTTGGTTTTATTATGAATACTTAACGTTAAGAAACCATTTAGTGTTATACACATTTAATTCCATTAATTTCCCTTAAAGGTTTATGAATCAATTGAACGTCATGATGAAAATAATAATATTGAAAGATGATGACAGTTTAATGAGATTAATTGATGGCACCATAAACCTTAAAGGATACAAGAGTATATACACAAAACATGACGCTTCATAAACTTGTACGATACGCTTGAAGAATGAATCAATGGATTGGTAAATTACTTTTCTTGCCCAATTATGAAATGACTCTTTTGTCCTTGTCATATAATTATGAAATTACTTTGTTGTTGAAGAAACACTAAGTGACCCCGGCAGATTAAGGATAATCTTAGGGTTAAGTAGATGTTTCCCACGAGGGTTAGGTCCGGCAAAGATGGTTATTCTTCTCAACCTGCAAAACAGACACCATGAGCTCGTCACTGAGAAGGGGGGGGGGTTCCTCCTTGTGACCACCCTCCGGCGTGAGAATCAGACTAGATTGCTCTGAATATAAGTGTATATTAAGAGAAATAGCTAGAGACGATAAGATAATATCAGATGATCTGTCCTTTTTACCGTTCCAAGGTGTTGGAGTATTTATAGCCGAAGGTAGGTTTCCAAGCAGGTACAGCCAGCTGTATAATATTCCTTTTCCACCAACTGTGGGCTACGTACGTGCCATGCTGGTGGTTGGTGGGTAGGCAGCGGCTGATAGTGACATGGCCGGCTGTGTACTATTCCTTTTCCACCAACTACAGGCTATGTACGTGCCACGATGAGGGTTGGTGGGTAGGCAGCGGCTGATAGTGACATTTTGTACTGGAGCATGCTCCTCCTCGTACTATTGTCGGTGAGCTGTCACCCTGTGATTGGTTCATGGGCTGCTTTGGTCAGATCTTGTCTATTTTGTCCATACCTTGGCAGGTATAGTACAAAAGATCTTCCAGAAGCATACGGACTGGCTCTTTTGGGCGGGAATATTCCCGCCTTGCTCATTCCTTCTTCAGGTGACATTGCTGAAGTATTAAGAGTTAGTGCCTTATGCGTGTAGCTTTACTGTTAGTGCGGGTAGCCTTCATTCTCAGCTTGTACCCATAGCTGCGGGAACAGGCAGGGTATTGTACCAAGAGAGGCTTTCCTACGGGAACAGCTGGCTTACTGCGTGTAAGGTCTTCATCTCTCTGAACATGGTGGGTCTTGCGGAACCAGTTGGTCTTTGCGCAGACGTACCCCATCAAGGTGTGTCTTGCGGGTCCAACTGGGCTTTGCGGGGACCTACCTCTTCAAGTCCCCCCAGTCCATTGTTCTTCTCATGAATTAGTGAGGTGAACTTTTGGACTTTAAGCAAGGGGTTTTGAAAGAGGTTTTTGTTTTTTAAAGTTTTCCGTGGGGATTCTTCCCGCGGTTTTCCTAATGTCACTTGCAGAAATTCCCGACTTTTCTGCCTGATCTTTGGTTATGATGCGGGTAGGTGTTTAACCTCTCCACAAGTCGGGAGCGTTGAGTTTCACTTGTATAGGCTCTCCACGAGGTTTTGGTAGTTTTGGACATAGTGATCAGTTATGTTAAACCACCAATTCCGCCTTGAAGTTTCAAACAAGCTAGTTCTCAACGTTCCCGCTATGCGGAGGTGTTATTTCCCTTTCCGCAAGCACGGCCCATAAGATCCTTCTTGGCTTCAATTCCCTGCAAGTGCTAAGTATGTGAAAGGTTTCGCCTTGACACTGTACCCGCACTTGTCTTATGGTTTTTTACTTCCCAAGGTAAGGGGGTATATTCCCTCTTATTTTTGAGTCTTTTTGAATCTTTTTTGAAATTCGAAGAGTTGGTGAAAGGATAAGAACAGTCCAAACTGTTGAAGGGACGTTAGCGTCTTCCGACGGTTTCTTCTGACAGTTTCTGGACATGCAGGAAGTTATGGCGACGTGACATTATATGGTCATTCCAGACGCTTTTTCAGGCGCGTGGGCGCGAGTTTTCGGGCCCGTGGGCGCGAATTTTACGGCACGCGTCCTTACGGCACGCGTCCTGTCGACAGCTGTTGCCAGCTTGCTTTTCACGTGTCATCTACTCATTGCTCCTGCGCTTTCCTCTCTCCTCCGCATTAAATTCATCGCATTCATTGCGATGAGTATATAAAGGGAGGAGATGATGCATCTCAACTCACACTTTCACTTCCTTCTTCTTCTAAGCGATTTCCGGCAAATACTCTAACTTTTGTCGAGCATTCTCCTGAAATCGTTCTTTCCATCCCCAACATGTCTTCCCTTCACGATCCAGAAGTCACCGCCGAAGAGTCCGACGTGTATATCGAGAACCCAACGTCCACTTCTGACAAGGACGATAAGGGTACTGCTGGCGAGTGCCAGTGTGCTCTTTCCGTCGACCTTTATCAGTACATCGTCAAGAAGTTCATGCTCGAGCCTTTCGAGCCTGAGTTTCCTGAGCCTCACCAGATGGTGTACGATGCCCTCAAGGGCAAGATAGGGGTGTATGCTGCATTCTTCATCTATGGGAATCTCAGGTTCCCATTGACGAAGTTTGTGTACCGTGTTTTGGAGAAACACGGTGTACACTTGACGGAGGTACACCCAATGGCGATCGCCAAGATCCACCATTTTGAATGTGTGCCTCATTCTGGGTGTGGAGCCCCGCGTCGACCGCCTGATGACCTTCTACTCTTGGAGGTGTATCCAAGGCTGGTACACCTTGGTCACTCGGATCAAGGGTTTGAAGATCTGTGCTACCGAGCGCAGTCTTCGGTCTTGGAAGCGGGAGTTCTTCTATATCTCTTCCCGTGTCGTCCCTATTGCGATGACATTCAAGAACGGGAGAGCACTCCCCAACCTTCACGCCTCCAACTACCAGGAGGCGGAATGGTTTACCAAGATCTCCCGGATCCAGATTCCGGTTTACCGATTTGCGGAGTCTGGGATGGTGATGCTCGGTATGAGCCGGGTGTGGAAAGGTGCTGGGGCAGAGGCGCCACAGATTCCCATCGTCCTCGAATACGGTTTGAACTCTATCCCTTACGGTATGCTTCATATTATTTGCTAATTTAGGGTTTTTGCTCTAACCATTTCTTTCTTTTTATTTTCAGAGGGAAACAACTTGCAGTCGCTTCTGCAACCGCGTGAGAGCGGTGGTCCTGCTCGGCTAGGTACTCGTGCTTTTGATGAGAACGAGTTGCCCATCCTGGAGCAAACGGCAGATCGGTTTGTGGAGGTCTACCCGCCAGGCCACGAGATTCTGAGCGCCACGCGGCCAGGTAAGGGTTTCTTTAACCCCCGCCCTCTCCATGCTCAAACCTCTGCTGGAATTCCTCTAATTTTGTCATCTTCTGATGAGGAATCCGCAGATGGTCCTTTCTTCGTGAGAAAGAAGGCTGCTGGCGCGAAGGGCAAGTCGAAGGTTGCCTCCACTGCCGATCAGGGGAACCGGTCTGACTCGGGGACCGAGAGCGAGGAGGCAGTGGGGAACCCTGGTGATGGTGAGACCACTGTTCCGGAGGTTGAGACAGCTGTCACCTCCGGGCAGCCCAGTACGACGACGGTGACCGGCATGAAGAGGCCGGCTCCATCGGGTTCGTCCCCGCCTGTCAGAACCTTCAAGCTCAAGAAAACTCGTAAGTATAAATTATATTCAGCTTAACTGCATATCTTTCCGCCATCATACTTATATATCTTGTCTTCGTGCAGGCGTGGATGCAACCGCATTGCAGAGTGGAGCGGGAAGGAGCATCTCTGTACCCATGACGGTAGGTTTGGTCAACCTACCCGAGGCGATGACCCAGGCGGCTGCGCCTGTTTGCAGCATTGGTTCAGTTGCTCATCCCGTTGAGGCAACTGTTCCAACTGTAACATCATCTCCGCCGGCTGTCAGTGCCATCTTCACGGAATCCTTCACTAAGCCAGCGATGGTTTTTCCTGCGGGTTCTTCCGCAGCGACGGCCACGGTTGTGAGTTCACCTCCAGTGAGTTCACCTCCGTTGGTTTGTACCGCAGGGGCCTCTACAATGCCTCCTCCGGCGCCGGCGACTACGGCCGGTCCCTCAGGTACGTTCAGGGTTGGGGCTTCTAGCCCATCTTTGCCTCCTTCCCATCTCCTTGACCTTTTGGATGGATATCCTTTGGGTTCAGGTGATGGGTTCGGTGCCTATCGACCTGTTGTCGACCCTACAGGTGCGTGGGGATATTTTGGCCTTATCCCTTTCATCATCTTTTTTTTTTAACTGTTTTTTTTATTGCAGTTCGTGATTCCAACGAGGTGTACGCTCCTCGGTGGAGTATCCGCCGGGTAACGACCCTCCGGACTGCTGCGGATTGTGTCGAATGGGCACGCCACGCCGCCCCAAGTGGTGCGTTGGGGGAAGCCATGTCTAGCTACCAGGAGGGTAGGCTGACGAATGAGCTTCGGATTCTCCTTGCCCGGATGCAGCCGCGCGTCGAGTTGCTTTGTCGTGAAAACGACAAGTTAAAGACGGCGCGTAGCCAGGAAGTGGCTCAGGCGCGGGCTATCCGGGAGGAGAACAGGAGACTTGCCGCCATTGCTGCGGAGAAGGAAAAGGCCTTCAAGGCCCTCGAGGTTGAAGTTCAGGCCCGGCTCGAGGCCCGTTCCAAGGCTACCCAAGCTGTTAACGAACAGCTTAGGTTGGCTAAGGAGGCTGCACGGAACGCAACCGAAAGGGCCACCAAGGCTGAAGCTGTTGCTGAGCCTCTACGCACTAAAGTTGAAGAACTTAAGGCCAGATTAGAGAAGCTCCAGCAGGCTCATGATGCCTTGGCCATGGAAGACGCCAAGAAGCTCCAAGAGATCTTGGACCAGAGGGGCATGCTTGACCACACTAAGCGTAAGCTGAAGGGCGTTGAAGAGGCTGCAGCTAAATATGTGTTGCTTGCCAACCTTACTAAAAACGAAGCCGAACGCGCCCGTGATGAAGCTCAAGCTGCCCTCCAGGAGGCTCTGGTCACCAAGGAGTGGCTTCTACGAGAAGCGTTGTCGCAGGTATGCGTAGTTCCGTAGTTTCTTCACGCTTTTCTTTATACTTAGAAAAGTTTTAAATATATTTTTATTTTGTAGGTTTTGCATCGGGTTCTCACGAACACATCCTATGACTATGCTATGAGCGCAGCCCTCAACGCTTCTCATGAGGATGGGGAAAAGGCTGGGTTCCTGCTTGGTCTAGGGTTTGTTGAACAAGGCATCCCGCCTTCCAACTTCCCTCTTTATGACGTGGATACTGAAGCTGCTTATGACCAGGCAATGAATCAGTATGCTGCCTTCCCGCATCCGGTGGTGGGGAAGGTGAACGAGATTGCTGCTGCTGATGATGGGCTAGCTATTCTCAAGGCTTTCCTTGAACCGCCACACTCAACTGATGGTGCGGGTTCAAGCGGGAGTGGCCCAAAGCTTGATCCTTTAGATCCCTTCCCACTGTTAGAATAGATTTATATTTTTGTATGCGGGTATATGCCCAGCAATTCTTGTAATATTTGAATTTTGATGGAATATAAATTATTTGTTAATGCCTTGCCTTGTAAACCTTATATGTTTTGTTTCACACATATTTTAGTTTAACTTAGCAACTTCTTGAGTACTTTGGATAAGTTATCTTTTCAACGTGGCAGATAATAGGTTAAAGTTTTGCTTCCTCTTTCGTGATTGTGCGGGTAAGACCGTCACTTTCACTTAGTAGGATGGCTAAACTTTACCTATATCTGACCTGCGTGAAGGTTTTCCTCATCTTTTCCTTAGAAATTTTTACCATTTTTATGCTTATGTGGGTTTTGCCGCCTTTCACACGCAACGACTTACTTCTTTTCACACTTATTTATGCGGTGAATACCGGCATATCAGTGTGGAAAGTTCATAAGTATAAAGGTAAGGCTATCAACACAATGTGATAAATGAGAATCATTTCCAATTAGAAGTGGCTCTAGGCCTTTTCTTTACAAGTTTGGAATTGATCTACATGTAACATTTGCGTAATTGAGCTCCATTCCATGTTCTTGGGATGGGGGTGCCATCGAGCCTTTCAAGCCGGTATGCGCCCTCTCCCAAAACTTCTTTGATAATGTATGGTCCTTCCCAGACCGGGGCCAGCTTTCCTGGGCGCTCTTGGTTCGAAGCCTCGTTGTTACGCAATATGTAGTCTCCTACATTGAAGTTGCAGAGTTTTACCCGCGTGTTGTAGTATTTTTGCATTTGTCGCTTGTAATTCTCTTCACGCGCTGCGGTTAAGTCTCTGCGTTCTTCGGTTAGCATAAGGTCTAACCGTATTTCTGCATCATTGTCTTCTGGCTGAGTCAAGACCCTTGGTGAGGGTAGACCAATTTCGACCGGGACTATGGCTTCAGTGCCATAAGTGAGGCTGAACGGGGCTTCTCCCGTACTTGCCTTTTTTAGCGTTCTGTTTGCCCAAAGGACGTGTGGAACTTCGTCCACCCAACCGGATCTGTGTTCCAAGAGTCTTTTCTTTATGCCGTCGACGATGCTCTTATTTGCTCTTTCCACCTCACCATTACCCTGCGGGTGCGCCACTGAGGTAAAGGTGTGGGTGATTTGAAGTTCTTCCAGCCACTTTTGTAGCTTCTTGTCAGCAAAGTTGGTGCCGTTATCGCTCACCAAATTCTGTGGAAGTCCAAAACGACAAATAATAAATTCCCAAATAAATTTTTTGATATGTTTTGCGGTTGTTTGGGCTAAGGGTTTTGCTTCTATCCACTTGGTGAAGTAGTCGATGGCTACCACTAGAAACTGAACGTTCCCTGCTGCTGTGAGAAATGGGCCTGTCACATCGATGACCCACTTCTGAAATGTCCATGAAGAGGTGACTGGAACAAGTTCATTCTTCGGGCGATGCGTGTTGGGTGCGTAGAGTTGGCAAGACCTACACTTTCTTATGTATGCCAGCGCATCCGTATGCATCCCCGGCCAAAAGTATCCCGCGTTGTTTAGCTTAGCTACAACAGCGCGTGGACCTGCGTGTACTCCACAGATGCCCTCGTGCACTTCCCTTAGGAGGTAGCCAGCATCTTGGTTGTCCACGCATCTTAGGAGTGGGCCAAGAAAATTACGTCTGTAAAGGATGTCATCGATGAGTTGATAGTTCAGTGCTTTACAGCGTATTTTTCTTGCCTGTGTTTTTGACTCAGGTAGTATACCCGCCGCAAGGTAATTTATTATTGGTGTCATCCACGTTTCTGTGCCGGTTTGGATGACACAGATTTCCTTGTGCGGGACTGATGGTGCTCCAAGGAGTTCAATGCGGATGTCCTTTCCCAAGTGGGTGAAGGCTAATGATGCAAACTTGCTTAACGCATCCGCAGATTTGTTTTCGCTACGCTTGACGTGTATGACTTTACAATCGTTAAAATTGCGCATAAGGGTTTTTGCTTGTGCGAGGTACAGGGCCATTATGTCGTTCACGGCCGTGTACGTCCCGTTTATTTGGTTGGCTACTAACATGGAATCCACATGGGCTTCCAAGTTTTTCACTCCCATCTTACGCGCAATTCTCAGCCCGGCCAAGAATGCTTCATACTCCGCTACGTTATTCGTACTTGGAAAATCCAGTCGAATAGCGTAAGTGTATTCTTGGCCTGCTGGGTTGGTTAGTTTCAACCCTGCGCCTGAACTCTCGTTGTTGGCTGCTCCATCAGTGTAGAGTCGCCAGACATCATCGATGTCCTGTGCTGGAGAGGGTTGAGCCTCCTCCTGGCACTCTTTCTCCCGCGAAGCGGGGACTTCTGCAATAAAGTCGGCCAAGACCTGGCCTTTTATGGCTGGTCTTGGCTTGTACTTTATCGCGTATTCTCCCAATTCTATTGCCCATTTGGCTAGGCGTCCTGACAATTCGGGTTTGCCTAGAACGTTTGCAAGTTTGAAGTTGGTGAGAATGGTGATTGGGTGACCTTGGAAATATCGTCTTAGCCTGCGTGAAGCCTGTACAAGTGCTAAGACTAATTTTTCCAGGGTAGAGTACCGGGTTTCTACGTCTGTTAGGACACGGCTAACATAGTAGATTGGCATCTGGATGCCTTTTCGCTCTACTAGCATGACTGCCCCGGTTGCTCTATCTGTAGCGGAAAGGTATAGGATTAATTCCTCCCCCGCTTCTGGTGTTGTGAGCGTTGGGAGTTCGATCAAGCGTGACCGAATTTCCTGAAAAGCTGCTTCCGCTTCTGGTGTCCAGCGGAAGTGCGTTTTCTTTAAACAGTTTCTCAATGTTGACACGAATGGGAACGACCTATCCGCATGGTTTGCCAAAAAGCGGTTAAGTGCGACTAGTCGTCCATTCAGTGTCTGAGCTTGCTTGATGGTAGTAGGTGATTCCATTTTGATAATGGCTTCGACCTTTTCAGGGTTCGCTCTGAAGCCATCTTTGGTGATGATGACTCCTAAGAACTTCCCGTCTTCCATTCCAAAAGAACACTTGCTCGGGTTGAGCTTCATGTTTATCTTTCTTAGCGTGTTGAAAGTTTCCTCGATGTCTTTCAACATCGCTTCTGGCTCAAGGCGTTTGATGACCAGGTCATCCATGTAGACTTCCAAGTTCCTCCTAATTTGGGCATGAAACTCTTTGTCCATCAGGCGTTGGTATGTGGACCCGGCATTCTTAAGTCCGAATGGCATCATTTGATAACAAAATGTGCCATCAGGCGTCCGAAATGCGGTTTTGTCCTGATCGTCAATGGCCATGTGGATTTGATGGTACCCCTTATACGCATCAAGGAAGCATTTAAGGCGAAACGGTGCTAACAAATCTACCTTAAGGTCAATTTCGGGTAACGGGTAACAATCTTTGGGGCATGCTTTGTTTAGGTCTTTGAAATCTATGCACATGCGCCATTGTTTGTTCCGCATGTGCATAGATTTCAAAGACCGGTAGATTTGTTAGCTTGTTCCGCCCCCATTACTCTGCGCTTTTGTATGACTGGCGTAAAAGCCGGGTCACACTTGAGCTTATGCTCTGCCTTACTTCGAGGTACACCAGTCATGTCAGCTGGTGTCCACGCGAAGATATCAGCGTTTTTTTGTAGCAAGCGTTTGAGTAAGGTGCGCGTAGGATCAGTGACTGTTGGGCCAATGGTAACAGCCTGGTCAGGGTATTTGCCATTGAAGGCCCATTCTTCTGGTTCGGTGATGGTTGGTTTAGCCATCTTTGGTTTGGGTTTAGATGAGACAGATGCGATGCATACCTGGGGAATACCGGTGATCATCGCTACACCCTCAGCTGTTGGCCATCCCATCATGCCGTAGACTGAAGATACCACGGCATTGAATCTTGCCATCCCGTCTCTCCCGAAGAGAATGTCGTATGTGTGGTGTGGCTTCCTCATTACGACAAAGTCCACGTCTTCTGTGCGGGAGTGTTTCCCGTCCGTGAGAATGACGGGGAAAGATAGGATACCCAGGGGGGTGTTTGCGCTGCCGTCGAACCCTTCCATCGAGGCGTAGACCGTTTCCAGGCGTTCCTTGTCTTCGTCGTCTAGCTTGTCGAAGAACTGCCTGTACATAACCGTTGACGAGGCGCCGTTGTCAGCAAGAGTGCGGGAAGTGATGTAGTGTCCCAGCTGGCTTTTGATGACGATAGGGCCTTCTTTGCTGGGTCCTCCTGGCACTCGCGGGAAGCGCACCTCAGCTTCCTTCCACGCGCATGGTTCTGTCGTTCGTCTTTTTCTTCCTCTGACGTTACTATGAACCATGTGGATGCTGATGTCAACGGGCTTTCATCCGTTGCCTTTGTATCGGTTATCATTCCTCCCTCAATTCTTGATTGATGCCACAAGGTGTGTAAGTTTTCCATCCTTGACGAATGTTTCAACAATATCCTTCAAGGATGTACACTCTTCAGTGGTGTGACCCTTTGTCCCGTGGAAGTCACAGGATTTGCTCTGATCCGCGTTATGTCGCTGCCGGATCATTGTAGCTTTTGGCCATGGGAGTTTTTCGGTGGCAAATATCTCCGTGACGCTTTTGGTGAGTGGCGTCCACCGGGGGTTTCGGCTTGATGGGTGCGTGTTATCCCTTCCGCCTACTAGAGGGCGAGAGCTGGATGAGGTGTCAAAGTTTACCATTGACTGCCAAATACCTAGCTTCCTCTTGTTTTGCCGGGCGGTCCGGACGTTGTTTTCTCTAGTCCTCTGCGTGTAGAGGTTTGTACTCTGGGGAAGATTCCTACCCAGTTGCTTCTCCGTTTCGGCAAAGCGCTTGGCCGCCGTCATGATGGCATCCCATGTGGATGGCATGCCGTCTTTACCCGTCAACGTGCGGATATGTTGGTGCATATATGTCAGTAGTTCATATGTCTAATGTCTGTAATCGAGTCTGTAATATTGTTTATGTATTTGTTTGTTTAAAGCGAAGTTGTTGACAAGTTCGCTTAGGCGAACTTGTTAACCAAGCGAAGTTGTTGACAAGTTCGCCTAGGCGAACTTGTTGAACAAGCGAAGTTATGGACAACTTCGCCTGAGGCGAAGTTGTCGTGTATTTATATAGGTTACGGTTACTGTTTACGTGTTGGTTTTTAAGTTGTTCAAGTAACGTGTAATTCAGTGAGTCAAGTGACGTGAGGTCGAGAGTCTGTAAGTATCACGTGTTGAGTTATTAATATAACGTGTGTTTGTTTGTATCGTATTCGTGTGTTTGTGTGTTTGTGTTCTACGTCCGTAACGATCTACACAGGGATTCCGCACCTGTGTATATCGGGATATCTCGTGTGATCCGTCCCGGAACCTACAATTGGTATCAGAGCTTTTGCTCGATTGTGTGGTTCGGGATATTCACGCGGGTGTAGAATTCGTCCCATTTCGACTATTCACGGGACGAGTTTTTGGTGTTTTTGCTCATTCTAGCCTCCTACCAGTGTGTTCAAGCCTTTAAACCGTCAAAAACGTCGTTAAAATCCGATTTTCAGATCTGCAGAAAGTTTAAGTTCGTCAGGCGAAGTTGCTGTTCATCAGGCGAAGTGCCGTCAGGATACGTAGGGTTTCAGCGAAGATATAAGGAGAAGCGAAGTTATTTACAACTTCGCCTACCTCCTCAACTTCGCCTAACTCAGCGAAGTTCTCATCAAGTTCGCCTAGCTCAGCGAAGTTTTCTTCAAGTTCGCCTACTTTCTAAGTTCGCTTACCCTAAGCGAAGTTATTCTCAACTTCGCCCAGTCACGCGAATTTAAGAAGGATCCAGCGAAGTTATTACTTAAGCGAAGTTATCCTTAACTTCGCCTACAGTACTGTTCAGAGGAAATTTTTTTTTAACTTCGCCTACTCAGAATTTTTCGGGTTTCTTAGTCTTCAAGAAGGATGTCGTCGATCAACATTTCGGAGCTTGTAAAGATGGAAGTTGAAGCGGGGTCAGCTACAAAGGCCCCAAGGTTGCTGAAGGGAACCGATTTTGTCGCGTGGAAGGATCGGTTCATACAATACGTTAAGTACCAGGATGCGAAAATGTGGGTATGCATCCAAGATGGATATATTCCACCAGTCAAGGAGTATGAGGGTCGAGACCAAATCAAGAAATACAGTAAAATGGAAGAGGAGGAGAAAAAGATGTATGAAGCCGAGAGCAAGGCTCATGCTGCAATCACAATGGCTCTTCCACAGGAGATCCTCCATACGTTCAGAAAGTATACATCAGCTAGAGAGCTTTGGGAAGCTCTTGAGAACAGATTTGAGGGGAACGTAGGTATTCGGGCTTCAAAGATAAAGTTGCTCAAAACTCAATTTTCAGTCTTTAAGTACTTAAAGAACGAATCTCTTGATGATATTATCACTCGATATTATCATCTAATGACTGAATTGAGTAACTACTCCATTTCCTACCGAGAAGAAGAGATTGTGGAAAAGCTTCTCGATGCCCTCCCACCAAAATGGGAGATGTATACTGTGCTAATGAGGGAAGACAAGGACTTCCCTACTTATGATCTTGAAACCACTGTCAACAAGCTCAGAACTTTTGAGCTTAATATGGTAAGAAAAGAAACATCTATGGATCAGGTTCAAGATCCTGGCATGTACGGTGCTAAAGTAAACTCCAATACAAGTTCAAAGACTGATTCTGCCGCCTACTACTCGAAGGGTGAGTCGGGTGCCAATTCTTCACAGGAGGGGCATGTGTCAGTAAACTCAAATGGGGATGTTTGCTTTGTTGCGGGTGGATCAAGTGGTACTCAACAGACAGCAAGCAAGAGTAGTGGATCTTCAAGTTCCTCAAGCAATAATTACTCTAAGATGCCAATGAGCGTCAAATCTGCTGAAGAGCAGTTTGGCCTCTATGCTTCATTTATTGCTTCATATGAAAACTATATTCAAGGAAAGGTGGTTGATCCAGCTATGCTAGATGAAGACTATGACCAGATCGATGCTGATGATCTGGAGGAAATGGATTTACAATGGCAGATGGCCATGATAATGAGGAGAGTGAAGAAGTTTATGAGAAAGACGGGGAGAAAGTTTGTTGGTGGCAGGCCAGGGTTCGACAAGTCTAAGGTGAGGTGCTATAACTGTCAACAAAACGGGCACTTTGCCAAAGAGTGCAGAAACGAGCGAGTTGAACGTGGTCTAGGCCGGTCTGCACAGCACACTGGGAGTAGTAAAGAAGTCAATGCCATGATGTCCAGAGAAGCAGGTGAATACAACTGGAACCTGCATTCGAATGAAACTAGTGAGCAGGCAAATATGGCTAAGGTTGAGAATGAAGAACGTGAGAAGATTATCGGAGAAGAGAAACCTACTGGTAAGGAAAAAGCTTTCATGACAGATAACAAGGATCAACTCTCCGAGGTAAGTTCTAAATCTATTTGTACTAAATGTGAGAATTTGTCTGAGCAACTTGCTACCATAACTGATCAGTATGTTCGTTTAGATGCTGAATTTAAAACTCTTAAAGAAGATCATCACTTTATGAAAGCAAGAGAAAACAGTTACAAAGTTAAAATAAAAGCGTGTGAAAAAGATGTTAAAAGCTTAAAAACAAAACTTGCTGAAAAAATTGAAGTAATTGATCTACGTTATGAGGTTTTAGAAGAAAAGACTAAACTGATTGCTGAACGAGAAAAGCAGATTGCTGACCACCAGGTGAAAGTGGTGGAACTAAACCGAAAACTTGAGCAGTTCAGAAATTCCTCAGCTATTCTTGATCACCTTGTTAGTGATCAAGGTACCTCTACAAAGAGGGGAGGAATTGGTTATCACGAGGTTCCACCACCTTATAACCACAATTACACTTTTAACCCTAGTGTTCAGAAATCTGTTGATTTTGAAGTTCCTCAGACAGTTCCAATCAAGGTTACAAGTAAAGAACCAAGTGTTAGTAGTGGCGAAACGAGTTCGCCTGTTTCAAGTGTGAAAATTTCTGTTATGAGTCCAATCTCATCAGATTCGGATAAGCTGTCCGAATCGGGTAAGACAAAAGAGAAGGTAGTGTTACCCACTGGTGGAGAAAAAGATAAAACTTATAAAAAGAGTACTCCACTCAACCCGTACGTTCCACCTTATGTGAGACGAACGGCCGGTAACACAGCCTCGACATCCAAAACAACCTTTGAAAAGAAAATGGAGCATAGGTGTTGTTTTAGGTGTAATAAGTTAGGACATCTTGTTGCAGATTGCCCTCTGACGCCGAAATTCAGAGGTGTGAGGCCTATTAAAACTGAGCATAAGCCTAACGGTAATTTTAATACTGCTAAAAATGAAAACCCTTCAAAGTTCCGAAATGTAACTAATTCAAGTTTTCACAGAAACATACCTCAGTTTAACAATGCTAATAACCAAACCGCTAGATATAATACTTTCAATACACATAGGTTTGGAAGGCCTCACACTCAATTTCCAAGGAGATTTCCTAATAGGACTGACAGGAATTATCCAGATGCTAACTTTGGAAAGCAGAAGTACGGGATGTATAGATCCAAGACCAATTGGTCTTGGGTCCCTAGATTCTAATTCTTTGCTTTATTGTGCAGGAACAGTTGAACAGGGCTGCCCACAGTCTTTGGATTGTAGATAGCGGCTGTTCCCAGCACATGACGGGTAACAAATACTTGTTGCACGACTTAAAACCTGTTCAAGGAGCGAGAGTTAGCTTTGCCGGTGAAAGTGGAGGCAGAATTACTGGAAGAGGAGCGGTGTCCAATGGGAAAATGACTCTTGAGAATGTGAACTTTGTAGAAGAGTTGAAGCACAATCTGCTGAGTGTGTCGCAGATTTGTGATAAGGAGTACACTGTTCATTTCACGAAGAATGAGGCGATCGTGTTGAAGCCTGGTTTTCAGATACCAGACGAGTGGATAGTGATGAAAGCTCCACGTGATACAAATACTTATGTGATGGATATGAGGTCTACTGAAATGGCCACGGGAGAATCATGTTTAATGACGAAAGCAAGCGAATCGGAATCCGAACTGTGGCACAGGAGGATGGGGCACATTCATCTTCGGAAGATGAACCACATTGTCAGGAATGGATTTGTGATGGGCGTTCCCTTGAAAAGTTTTAACTTTGAAGACAAATGTATTGCATGCAAGAAGGGAAAGCAACACAAGAAATCCCATCTCACCAAGAAGGTCAACTCTATTGCCAGTACTCTAGAACTGCTTCACATGGATCTCTTCGGTCCCGTGAATGTAAAAAGTCTAGGAGGTACTTCTTACTGCTTGGTGATCACTGATGACTACTCGCGATATTCGTGGGTATATTTTCTGAAATCGAAAGATGAGACGGCTCAAATGGTGAAGAATTTGATTACCAAAGTTGAGAACGTCATGAGTAAAACAGTTAAGTTCATCAGAAGTGACAATGGGACGGAGTTCAAGAATTTTGAAATGGAGATCTTCTGTCTTCAGAAAGGAATTGAACATCAATACAGCGCTCCGTATACTCCGCAACAGAATGGAGTGGCTGAAAGGAAGAACCGAACTTTAATTGAAGGAGCCAGAACTATGCTGGCAGATTCGAAGCTTCCTGTGATGTTCTGGGCTGAAGCAGTTGCTACAGCCTGCTATGTTCTGAATAGAGTGTTAACCGTTAAGAGACTTGGTAAAACGTGTTACGAGCTTATGCATGGAAGGAAGCCCAACTTGAGTGGTCTTGAACCATTCGGGTCCCCTTGTTCGATCTTGAAGACAAATTCTAAATTTGGCGAAGTAGCCGATGAAGGAATCTTAGTCGGTTATGTTGTTGGTACTCCCAACAGACGTGTCTTCAATACTTCGACTTGCAAGGTGGAGGTGGTGTGTAACACCGACATCACAAGTTACCTACCGCCAAAACCAAGCAATGGACCTGCTGAGCTTTTCGACTATGTTAAGCTTTTTAAGTCGTTTAACGTACCGGATTTGGAAATTTCTGAAGAAGAAGAAAGAGTTGCGACGAAGATGATACTCGATGAGGAAGAAAATCTATTGCAAAGACAGCTGATTGATAAATGTCAACCTTCCTCATCAAACACTATCGGTACCCCTGCTGCCTCTACTGAAGAAGAATTTATCAATCCTTTTCACTCTCAGCCAGAAACAACCATTGACGAGATCTCTTCTAATTTGGAAGATAATTTGCATGTCGTTTCTGTTCCGACCACGAGAATTCATAAAAATCACCCTTTGGATAATGTGATTGGTGATGTGTCCTCAGGTGTCCAAACGAGAAGTAGCTTGAATGAACATACCTGTGTTTATACAAGCATTAAGGAGACAGGAATAATCAATGAATGCCTGTACACCTGCTTTATAAGCCAGATTGAACCGAAGAATTATCAAATGGCTTTAAAGGACAGCTCGTGGGTCGAAGCCATGCAAGAAGAGTTGGCTCAATTCGAGAAGATGGAAGTTTGGACTTTGGTTGAAAAACCAAAGAATGTGCATGCAATAGGCACAAAATGGGTGTTTAAGTGCAAGAGAGATGATAAGGGGATTATTATAAGAAACAAGGCGAGGCTAGTCGTTAAAGGTTTTAATCAACAAGAGGGGATTGATTATGACGAAGTGTTCGCTCATGTCGCTAGGTTGGAAGCCATAAGATTGTTTTTAGCGTTTGCTGCTTATGAAAAGATGAAGGTGTTTCAGCTAGATGTGAAGAGTGCATTTTTGAATGGGAAAGTTGATGAGGTTGTGTATGTTGAGCAACCTCCGGGTTTTCCTGACCCAGACTTTCCAGATCACGTGTACAGGTTGAGCAAGGCGTTGTATGGATTACATCAGGCACCTCGTGCCTGGTATTCAACTTTATCGGATTACTTGCTCGAGAATGGTTTTGAAAGAGGGAAAATTGATAGCACGTTGTTCTTCAAAAGAGATGGAAGCGACTTCCTGCTGGTACAAGTCTACGTGGATGACATTATATTTGCTGCGTCAAAAGTCTCCATGTGTCAGGAGTTTGAAGCCGTCATGAAGAAAAGGTTTGAAATGAGTGCTATGGGTGAACTAACTTTCTTTCTAGGATTGCAGGTTGATCAGAAGAAGGACGGGATGTTCATTCATCAGACGAAGTATGTTCATGATGTGCTCAAGCGCTTCAAGATGGAGGACAGTTCTCCATATGATACTCCAATCTGCGTCAATCACAAATTGGGTGCTGAAGTAGACGGTGATGCAGATGTGGACCCAACTCAATATCGGGCAATAATAGGTTCTTTAATGTACTTAACTGCATCCAGGCCTGGTATAATGTTTGCTGTTTGTCTTTGTGCACATTTTCAGGTAAATCCAAAAGAATCTCATTTGAAAGGTGCAAAGAGGATACTGCGGTATCTCAAGGGCAAGCCGAAGCTGGGGTTGTGGTACCCGAGAGGAGGAGACTTGGAGCTGGTCGCTTACACAGATTCTGATTATGGAGGGTGCAATCAGAGTCGGAAGTCAACAACAGGAGGATGTCAGTTTCTTGGTGGCAGATTGGTGTCGTGGCAATGCAAGAAGCAGACTTCAGTCGCAATTTCAACCTGTGAGGCAGAATACATGGCAGCATCCAACTGCTGCTCTCAGGTTCTTTGGATTCAACAACAGTTGCGCGACTATGGTCTGAATTTCTTACTTACTCCTATTTGCATTGATAACACAGCTGCTATCTCAGTAACTAACAATCCCGTGAAACATAGTAAAACTAAACATATTGACATACGTCATCATTTCATACGGGATTGTGCTGAGAAGAAATTGATTGTGCTTGAAAAGGTGGATACGCTTGATAATTTCGCTGATTTATATACTAAAGCGTTTGACAAATCCAGATTTCAAAACCTTATTGAACTGAATGGGATGATCAATCCCGAGTAACCATGCTTTTCTTGTTATTTAAAAAAAAAAAAAAAAAAAACGTCACTAATCGCTTAAAAATATGTCGGTTACATCAGTTTGAAGGACATGTCTTCGGATATGTTTTGGTCCTCATTTTCTAATTGTAGATTTTGAGGATAGCCATTAACCAGATTACTGAAAATTAGTCGATCATACTTAGTTAGAAGGACACATACTAGTATGTGGTCGGTCCAGCTGATCCATTGGATCTTCGAAATAGCCGTTTACCTGAAGACTTTGTTTTAGTCGGGGCGATTAATGTTAAAATTTTGAAAGAAATGGGAAATGAAATTATTTTTCAAGTCTGTTACTTCGTAAGAAGTACGTTTGCTATGTTAAACGGAAAATTGATCCAACCTTGGAAAATGATAGATATACTAATTCTGTGTGCTTAACTAGTGAAGTTATTAGGCTTAAAAGGCTTTAGGACAGTCAGTGTATGTCATGGTAACTTTTTATGGTGCGTAAAAGTAGATGTGATACAAACTAAATTTACTTGATTTTACGTGGAAACTCCTTAAGAGTTTTGCATGTCTTCATATATATCTTTCCGAATGATAGGCAGAAAAGCGATTACCCAGTCATACACGAGCCCATGTGTGTTCTGATTCCCGTGAAGATAGCGTCTCAAGATACTGCAGTGATCCAGATTCGGGACTTGCAGTTAATTTCTACTTTGAAGTCTTTGTTATTAAAATATATATATATATATATATATATATATATATATATATATTTGGAGTTATTGAAACATTTTAGAGATGACAAAATATCAAGACTTCACAATCATTGAGTAAGAGAGAAGAACGGGAAGCAGATCAAGAATACTTACGACTTAATCAGACACTATGGGTCGAAGTCAATTCGGGGTGACTTGGGGAAAGCCAAATATGCTTTGAGGAGAGATAGGAGGCATCAATATTTCTGAGTTGTTGCCCACTTAAATTTTGAGGCATAATCGAACCTAACTCGTATCACATAAACGATGAAAACCACTTTAAGTTATACCTGCTTACAACCTGTCTCTATATGTCATAATACAGCTAAACACAGATCTATGTGACAGTCACGTAATTAGTATGATTCCTGTTCGGATCTTTTCTAAAAACGTAGCAGTCCCTATCGAGACTGAAATTTGATCCCTTATACTTTAAATTTTTAAAGTTTTTGTACTTAGATAGTTTTATGATTTTTTAACTGGTTACTTAGAATTGATCATGTCATTTATTTCTTAAAGGGAAGTTTTATAACTTAATTGGAAAAATGTTAAACTTATAAGGTTAAATTTTGTAAATATATAGGCGATGTTGTTGACCAGGCGAAGTTGTGGATAACTTCGCCTAGGCGAAGTTATCCGTAACTTCGCCTGTATAACTTCGCCCCTATATAAGGAATTCTTAGAGTCAAACAGCTCATTATTCAGCGAACTTATAACCACCGATTTTCACAGCGAACTTAGTGATTTTCCAGCGAACTTGTTGTTTTCGATTCCGAGTTATTTTTCCCAGATTTCATTAAGTTCAAGGTTCGAGATGTCGATATATCATGTATTCTATGTTCATTCATGCTTATGAGGGGTCGTTTGGACCGATTTCGAAACCTCGGACCATCGGAATTTAAAAACCGATTCTCAAATCTTGTTTTTACATGTTAAGAACTATTCTGATCGTCTAGATAACTTTAAAACCATGTTATTCGGAGTCCTTAATCGTCTAAACTAGCCGAAACATCGGATTTTGAATTTTGAAGGAGTTCTTGGCATCTCATGGGGAGATGAGCTGTAAGGGCGACGAGCTCAGGACGAAAAGAAGAAATGACCGAGACGATGATCCCAATGCATCGAAAGATGCAGGTGGTGAGCTGCCAAGAACTTCTCAAGCTCTTGGTACTTCCACAGCTGAGGGGGAGTCTGTCGACGCGGCTGGTGGTTCTGGTGGTGATGATGTGGTGTTGGTTGAGGATGACGTGATTGATGCGTTGAAGGAACTTGACGATGATATGTTCAGCGATGATGTGTTGTTTGATGAAGATGTGCTGCCGAGTGATGTGATTGAGAAGATCGGTGAGCAGATTGAGATTGAAGATGGGATAGAAGAGGGGGAAATAGTAGAAGAAGACGTTGAACACGAGATCCCAGATGTTGAGAAAGCCGACATGGGTACTGAGATGGATGAGACTGAGTGGGAGGAGCAGCCTAGGTGGAAGGAAGGCTGTGCTCATTGGTTTATTAAGACCAAGAAACCTGCTGTTCCAGCCATGTTCAAGAAGAGTTATAACATCAAAGGCTATGCTGAGTCGAAGAAGGGAATTATCTGTTGGATATATGATGAACAGATAAAGTTGTTTGTGGTGAAGCGTTATGATGGTATTCAATACTTCAAAAGAACCCTGAGATCTCTCAATACGTTGCCGGAATGTGAGGTGAAGGATTTGGCCAGGTTGGGCCTGATAAATAGAAGTGACGACAACATGGCAAGAGTGATTGGGAAGATCGTGTGGAAAGAAAGCGTAAAAGAGAAGAAGTTTGAATTATTAAAGCCACAGAAGGGAAAGCTCGTGGAGGATACAGAAAGGGGAATGAGAGCAGATGGCAAGCCATGGATGGTGATGAAGTACAAACCGATCCGATGCATCAAGGAGGTTCCTATGAAGACTATGCCTCAAGATGTGTTGAAGAATCTTAAATGGTGGTATGTTGATTGCCAGACTGCTGAAGCCGTGATGGAAGACGAAGACGAACAAGAAGTGCTGAGGGTGTATGATCCGATGCATCTTGTTAACTTATCGAAAGCTGATCTGCAAGTGTTGAATGAAATGAAGATATTCTATATTCCTGCTTGGAAGGACGAAGCAAGGAAATATCAGCGAGTAGTCACGGTGTGTGTTAGAGAAGGAGTGCACGCTTGAAGATACAGGATTACGAGACAGATGCTGAAAGATCAAGATATGAAGCTACTGCCAAGGGGGAGTCTGTTGGTGCATATATGTCAGTAGTTCATATGTCTAATGTCTGTAATCGAGTCTGTAATATTGTTTATGTATTTGTTTGTTTAAAGCGAAGTTGTTGACAAGTTCGCTTAGGCGAACTTGTTAACCAAGCGAAGTTGTTGACAAGTTCGCCTAGGCGAACTTGTTGAACAAGCGAAGTTATGGACAACTTTGCCTGAGGCGAAGTTGTCGTGTATTTATATAGGTTACGGTTACTGTTTACGTGTTGGTTTTTTAAGTTGTTCAAGTAACGTGTAATTCAGTGAGTCAAGTGACGTGAGGTCGAGAGTCTGTAAGTATCACGTGTTGAGTTATTAATATAACGTGTGTTTGTTCGTATCGTATTCGTGTGTTTGTGTGTTTGTGTTCTACGTCCGTAACGATCTACACAGGGATTCCGCACCTGTGTATATCGGGATATCTCGTGTGATCCGTCCAGGGAACCTACAGGATAAGCTCTGGGTATTCGGCGCCCTGGATGAAAGCGGCGCGAACAAGATCTTCGCTTATGGTGCCCAGACTCAGCTTCTTCGAGTTGAAGCGAGTGATGAAGTCTAGTAAAGATTCATCCTCCTCTCTAACGCAGTTGAGGATCGTCCACTGCTCTTCAGTATATTTCCTCTGTTGACTGAAGTGCTGGCTGAACTTGTGTTGGAAGTCCGCCCAATCATAGATGTGGTGGACCGGTAGATGATCAAACCACGCCCTGGCCGCTCCAACCAGCGTCATCTGAAACATATAACACCACGTGGGTTCCGTCCAGTTGCTGATGGTTGCCCCCGCTATGAATCTGTTCAAGTGATCGTCTGGGTCGGATATACCATCATAAGTGTCGATGTTGGACATCTGTTTGGCACTCTTCGGGGCGATTGCTTCCGCAATGTCCCTTGCAAACTTGGACGTTCCCGCATTTGCAACAGTTGGTCTAAAGGTTTTGGAGAAGTCACGTGAGTTTCCCCCGCGTTCCTTGGTTTGAAGGTTTCTCCATGTAACATCCTAAAATTTATAATGTTGAATAAAGAAAGTTATGTTAGTGATTTCGCGTTTTTAATTATTAATATCGGGTAGGAGCGGATCAGGGGCTTGGATTAATTGAGATGGGTTAAATGAGAATGGGATTTAAGGGATATAAATATCCCCTAAACCCAAAAATATCTTCATTTACATCTATTCCTTCACACTTCCAAAACACACACACACCCCATACACCAGCCGACCGGCGGCCGAGATCCGAGGAGAGAGAGAGAGGCCGAGAGCCGTAGAGAGAGAGACCAAGATCCGAGAGAGAAGAGAGAGCGGTTGGTTGTGATTAAGCTAGGAAACAAGATCCAACAAGCTCAAAAAGGTAAGATCCTTGAACTTTGAAGTTTAAAGATCCAAGCTTTTTAGTGTTAAGTGACCGGAAATGGTCGGGAAGCGTAGTGGGTGATATTGAACCATAGCGGGGGTGTTAAAATCGCTCGAAATGTTGGACAGAAACCAAACAGCAGGCTGTCTGGGCAACTTCGACTTCATCTGGGCAACTTCGCCTTCAAGCGATGAACTTCGCCTGCAAGCTAAGTTCGCCTGATGATACATTTATCCTAAGTGATAAGTGTATGCCCTATGTGATATAGGTGTTATGTAAGAATGGTTGCTTGATGGTACGTGAACGATCTTCGGATATTGCACGTACTGTCAGGTTGTAACGCTAGGTATAGGTAAGAATGTTATGTATGTTATGTATATGAGCATGGTAGTGATAATAGAAGAAAGAAATGATAATGTATGGTTGTATGGTTACGAAAAGGGTACCGAGCCCTAATAATACTTGAGGTATGATGTATGGTTGTATGGTAACGAAGTGGGAATCGAACCCTTCTAATATTCGAAAACTAGGGACCAGACCCTTATAATATCTGTGATGATAGGGACCAGACCCTTATAATATCTGTGATGTTAGGGAATCGAACCCTTCTAATATTCGAAAACTAGGGACCAGACCCTTATAATATCTGTGATGATAGGGACCAGACCCTTATAATATCTGTGATGTTAGGGAATCGAACCCTTCTAATATTCGAAAACAAGGGACCAGACCCTTATAATATCTGTGAGGTTATAGGGCGAAAGGCTCTTTAAAAAGTATGATTATGTATGTAAAGAAAGTAAGAAAGTAAAAATGAAGGTAAGAGCACTTAGGTGTATATGAAAGAAAGTTAAGAGATTAAGTATGAAATGTAAGAAGGTATTGTATGATTATGTGATTAACTAGAACTCACTCAGCGTAGCTGACTTTTAGTATGCACGCAGGTGAGTAGGATGAGGCAGCACGCTTGAGGAGACACATGGCACTGAACAGGAGTCTGGCATCTGAAGACTTACGATGTTTTAATTTTAATGTTTTAATGTGGAAGACAAGGGATGTTTTGGGACAAGTTGTAAAATATTGTAATGTTTTATGAAAGTTTTATTTTTCGCGTAAATGTTTTAATCAACTCTGATAGTTAGAACTGTGTTTATGAGTAAATCAAACACGAAAGTAGGGTTACTGGTAACGGGGCCTTACACTCCAAAATTCCTTCTCGGTTGGAAGTCCGTTTCCTTGCGCTTCCCTTTCGCCCTATGACGAGGGTTTGCGTCACTATCGGACTCCTCCCAATCATCGTCCAAGTACTCGCACTCATTGCTCATGTTGAGCTGTTGGCGAGTGCTTCCGAATTCGTCAGCCTGTTGGAGTGAACGTAAGCGTTCATCCAACTCAGCTTGGAATTCCTTCTGACGTGCTTCCGCCCACGCTTTAACTTGATCAAGTGTTTGGCGGGGGAGCCTCGTCTGTTGTCTTTCCAACTGGGTATCGGTGAATCCCAGTGAAGGATTGTTTACTGCACTTGCCCCGGCTTGGGTAACCGGGGTAGTGTTCGTAAAAATTGTGTACTCGCCGGTGTTCCCCCCAGTAGCTGGGGTTGTTGTTACCGGAGTTTCTTGGTCACTCGTTGGCCTTGGCATCGGAGTAACCTTAACCATCTTTCCAGAGGTTTTGAGAAAACTGAAAAAGAATTAGTTCTAGCTTTTATGCACGGATGGCGCCAATGAAGAAACACTAAGTGACCCCGGCAGATTAAGGATAATCTTAGGGTTAAGTAGATGTTTCCCACGAGGGTTAGGTCCGGCAAAGATGGTTATTCTTCTCAACCTGCAAAACAGAAACCGTGAGCTCGTCACTGAGAAGGGGGGGTTCCTCCTTGTGACCACCCTCCGGCGTGAGAATCAGACTAGATTGCTCTGAATATAAGTGTATATTAAGAGAAATAGCTAGAGACGATAAGATAATATCAGATGATCTGTCCTTTTTACCGTTCCAAGGTGTTGGAGTATTTATAGCCGAAGGTAGGTTTCCAAGCAGGTACAGCCAGCTGTATAATATTCCTTTTCCACCAACTGTGGGCTACGTACGTGCCATGCTGGTGGTTGGTGGGTAGGCAGCGGCTGATAGTGACATGGCCGGCTGTGTACTATTCCTTTTCCACCAACTACAGGCTATGTACGTGCCACGATGAGGGTTGGTGGGTAGGCAGCGGCTGATAGTGACATTTTGTACTGGAGCATGCTCCTCCTCGTACTATTGTCGGTGAGTTGTCACCCTGTGATTGGTTCATGGGCTGCTTTGGTCAGATCTTGTCTATTTTGTCCATACCTTGGCAGGTATAGTACAAAAGATCTTCCAGAAGCATACGGACTGGCTCTTTTGGGCGGGAATATTCCCGCCTTGCTCATTCCTTCTTCAGGTGACATTGCTGAAGTATTAAGAGTTAAGGCCTTATGCGTGTAGCTTTACTGTTAGTGCGGGTAGCCTTCCTTCTCAGCTTGTACCCATAGCTGCGGGAACAGGCAGGGTACTGTACCAAGGGAGGCTTTCCTGCGGGAACAGCTGGCTTACTGCGTGTAAGGTCTTCATCTCTCTGAGCATGGTGGGTCTTGCGGGACCAGTTGGTCTTTGCGCAGACGTACCCCATCAAGGTGTGTCTTGCGGGTCCAACTAGGCTTTGCGGGGACCTACCTCTTCAGTTGTCCATCACTCTTCCTTTATATATAATATAGATAAATAGAAGTAGCATGATGAAGATATATTTAGTCATCAATATAATTCAATAGCAATAAATAACTTCACTTGGGCTAAATATGAGCAAGCATTGGTCCAACATAAATGCGGGTGGGCGTCATGCGTAGAGGTGCACAAAAAACCATAACTCGGAACCGGACCCGAAACAAATACCCGGAACCGGTTTTTCTAATACCCGGGTTTTTAATACCGGACCCTACCCGTAGGGTACGGATAGGGTATTCATTTTGGCACTAAAACCCGAACCCGAACCGGACCCGATTTGTACCCGGTAATACCCGAATACCCGAACCCGGAACCGAGGTTTTCCAATACCCGAAACCGGGTATTTCAAATACCCGATGTATACCCGAAAATACCCGAATAATACCCCTAAAAGTGTAAACTTTTAAAAAATCCAATCTATATAAAAAAATACCGGGAAAAAACCCGAAAAAACCCGTAAATAGAGTTTTTTCAATACCCGATAATAGGGTATTCAAATACCCGGTTTTATAATACCCGGTTTTATACCCGACCCGAACCCGATGCATAGGGTATGATTTTTAGAGACAATACCCGACCCGAACCCTACCCGATTATTACCAATACCCGGTCATACCCGAACCCGGGTATTTACAAAACCCGATTTGTGCACCTCTAGTCATGCGTGATGAATGATGATTCAAGTGATTTGACCCGGATAGTAACTTTTTATCATATTTGGAAAATGGATGAGTGGATGTGGATGAACCTTCTTCTACGGCGCCGTGGGTTTAGTGCCAAGGTTCTACCGGGGTCCGGGGGGCTTGAATCTTGAAGAATGATAATGTTAAATGGATTAAACGTGTGGCCACATAAAGTAAAAATTGAACACTTATTCCATAAGCATCCAAAAAACTATAGTGCAATTAATAGTATATGTCGGTAAATAATTTAATACAAGTGTGGGTTGTGTTAACGTAAAAAACAATAGTTTTTTGATAAACATTATACAAAAATAGATCGTTTTAATATAGTAGTTGAGATTAACAGTTTCTTAAAATTGTATAGTGTTTTATTTACAAGATATAATGTCATATTTTAGTGATGTACTTTATTTAAAAGTCTTTTTACATTTCTCACAAAACAATTTTCTTTTGTTTGAACATTTTTCACATAAGTGTTACTAACGGAAATTTATTACGCCCGGAAATTTGGTGTACTATAAAATATATAATAATGTTTGTAATGGTATCAAATCTGATAATATAAATTTACAAACATAAAGATTAGAAGATTACGTTGTAGTATGGTACCACTTTGCTATCATGAGAGCTAAAACCTTATAAATATAACTCAAACCATTGTATTTTAAATTTTATGCATGATATTTTGATTTCTTTTGACACGGTACTAATAATAATGTACTATATAGAAAAGCATCATACATGATTATTTAAAATGCTACTAAATGTATTTTAGGCATGAAATTTAAAATACACTATGATGTTTTGTTTCATGCCTATAATACATTTAATTGTGTTTTAAATTGTTACCTTTAATGTTTTTCTATATAGTATGATGTCAAACGAATTTAAAACACAAATTCCTTAAAATTTAGAATACAATGTTCATATAGACTTCTACATTTTTTAGAGTTTTGGGTATTTTTAGCTTAAGAGCTCTTCTATATACATATACTAGTTTTTATCTCTGGTATTACGGGGTTGTTTTACATTATTCGTTTATAATATTTATATATTTTTTTAGTTTAATTTTATTTATGGTAAGAAAATTAATAATATACTAAGGATTTGATTATTAAAAGGTTTCACAAATAAATGAGATGTTATAACCTGGTTTAAAGGTTATCTGAGTTTGTTGAGACCCATGGTCCGCTTATTTTTTTTACTATAAAATAATGTATTTTTTCAAAAAAATCGGATATTAATTTTTAATATATCTCTATTTTATAGGATTTTCATATCAAATATATGAGGAGATTAAATTTTAATTAAATGAGATGTTATAACTCGTTTAAAGGCTATCTGGGTTTGGTAAGACCACACCCATGAATTCGGGTCAAATGCATGAGAAACATCCATTTACAAATAAATCAATCTAGTAACGTGAGAGAATATATAGAGCAACCAGAGAGCTTTTAAAGGTTTTGTGCATATATATTTAAGATTAAGATTATATATTGTATATGGAAGTGGATATGTTGTAATATTAACACGCTTTATTTTAAATATTGTGAAATATGGACTATAACAACAAAAGAGTTATGTATGTCGGATCATGGAAGTAGGTGAAGCAAATTTGTTTTCATGTTGGTGTCATAATAAATAAATAAATAAGTAAGTAAATATATTAACAGTAGTAATAAGATTATTTATCCGTTAAAAAAAATAAGATTATGTATACTTTCTTAAAATATATCATGATAACTGAGTTGACCTCCAATCCTCGTATCGTGAAAATCGTTGCACTTAACTTGTACATATTTATACTCACCGGATCTCTTTTTTTTCAAGACATAGATTTAAACATATATTTATATGCTATAAAATTTATCTATTAATAAAGTAGTTAAGACTCTAGAAGTTGTGTGCTTAATTGTAGTGAGGTAACAATGTATGAAAACATAAATAAAGAAAAAAAAGTCATTGTTTTTAGCTCTATGTATTTTTATATTTTGTTAAAATAAGTTTAGTCAATTTTTAAATAAGTGGAATAATGTGAATGGGTCGCCGCCTATTGACAGTTACTCGGAATATTATTTGATCGTTAAATAAAAAACAATTTAATTGTTTATTTATATTAGAGAAGGTTTGCAAACGGAGGTGTTAATCGGCACTGACGACCCAATCTTTTTGAAGGCCCAAAATGAAAAAAAAGTTTTGAGGCCTATTTTAATTTCATTGTTATAAAACCCTACTTATTTATTCGGGTTTGGGACTGATGGTTCAAAACCTTTTATAAAACAAATATGGTTTTACATTAATTAAACATCTTGTTATGTATCATAAAATAAAAAAAATGATTTTAAAAAGTAAGTGTGATATATATTATTATTATTTAGCTCTGATTGCAAATGAGAAACAGATATAATATAAAGGCATGCTAAAAATTATAAATATATAGAAAAAAAATGGTCAGCTAAAATAAAATGAAACAAACGGAAGAAAAGTGTGCTCAACAAAAATCGAACACGGGTCAACAAGATCATTTAAAGGCTAAACAAAGGCCTTGTAACTGCTAGGCCATTTGCATGATATTGATATGCAAGTCAATTTTAAGTTTTATAAGTAGAGAAAAATATATAAAAGTATAAAACAATTAAATGGGGGCCTTATTTTTTGTGAGGCCTTAAGTCCTTGCTTGGCCCAACATAACTGTTGGGCCGACCTTGTTAATCTGGTCAATCTAGTCAGGTATCGATGCTAATCGTGTAGGGTTGGTTGGATTAAAAAAAATTAGTCAACAACATGGGTTTGTCGGGTTCAGGTTAATTGGGTTTCAGGTTAGTCGGGTCAGTCAAAAAGATTTTATAGGGCCGGGTCGGGTCACTTACATAATTTTGGGGTTTTTATATGGTTTGTAGTAAAGGTTTAGCATGTGAGACAACTCTAAAAAAACTAAGAAGTAAGAACCCTAATTTTTGTCCTAGATATCACCTTGATCGCCTCTACTTTAACACTTGAATGAACAATGTTATTGATTACTTGATTGGTGAAGTCGGTGGTAACATAAGTCAATGTGTTTCACATTCCTTGTATGTATTGTTTGTTGGGCAATTATAAGCCCGGAATATATATTATGGTCCGATCAGAGTTTAAATTCTTTTGTAGTTAACGTAACTAAGATAAGACTCTTGATGTAGCAACCATAATTGAAACAATTTGACCAAAAATAGTTACGCCTATGTGACTTAAATCAGACAAACCATTAGTGAATGAGACTTATGTGAGAAATATGAAAAAGAGTTAAATTTAACATATTTTTGTGGTCTAAAAATCTAATAAACATGTTGAATCGAAAATGTATAAACAAATACATATTAGTGTTTTAATCCTTTGTGGTAGGTAAAAAGTGAAGTCATGATTTTATTTAAATGCACTTTTGAACATTCAGATTTTTTTTTAGGTATGGCGACACCTTTACATATGCACGTGCATTAAATAGGTGTTAGAAATTGTAGTTATAGATTATATAGACTTAAGGACCGACCTCAATACTGTTGCTGAGTTATCAAAATCAAGGGGCCATGACAACAAAATATGTCTCTAGTGTGTGTATATTTATTAAATTTGTGTCATATGCGTGTCTTGAATTCCAGACCTCCTAACTTTTTGGTATTTTAAAGACTTTGTCTCTACTAATGAGCCACTAACCTCATTTCTATAGTATAGTTATGATAATAATTACGTGAAATTACTTTGACAAAAAGGTCGCCTCCCCTTGGTCGCTAACACAA
Organism: Bidens hawaiensis; assembly: GCF_021521415.1. Classification (NCBI taxonomy): domain Eukaryota; kingdom Viridiplantae; phylum Streptophyta; class Magnoliopsida; order Asterales; family Asteraceae; genus Bidens; species Bidens hawaiensis. Next base: position 42,591 of record NW_027492628.1, on the reverse strand, counting down.
CCTCACGGTTGTTGCTAGCCGTTACCAGTGCCAACATCGACACACCCAATTTCAAGACAATAATATATTATTTTGTTACGCCCTTGGTGATTATCTATCTTATAAAACTATATTTTATATCTTTAAGGTTTTCTTCATCCATACAGACGTCTATCATCTCGTCCGTAAACAAGCACGTCAAAGATGTAGGCTAGTAATATGGGGTCCATAGCATCTGTCACCACCAAAGTGGTTTTTCTTTGCATTCGTTAAAGTGTCCCATCCTAAAGGCCGAAAGTCCTCGTTAGGTCATTTTCTTAAAGCTACTCTATTCATATACTACCTCCTTTCATAAAAAAAAACAAAAAAAAAACAAACCTTATCCGGGATGAGGCCATGAGCCCAGGAACCTAGATCACTTCGCCGCCTAGGGCCCAACAAGCCCCAGCCTGCTTCCCCTTCAGCCCAAGAGTAGCAAGACACATTTAGTATATAGTTTTCTTATTAATTATTTTTACCTTACAAGCCTTTTATAATTTAATATTTTACACATAATTTACTTACAAGAATGTGATCTTTTCAGAAATATTAAAAAAATTATGCATGTTAAATTCTTGTTTTAAGTATTTTATTAGCAAATTCACATGAACCAGTACTTATTTAAGTTGTATTTAAATTTTTGCAGGTTTGGTTAGTGCATTACGTATATACATGTTATGAAAAACTATTTATGTTATATAAACGCGTTGATACTTTTATAAAACTATACAACTTTTATTGGTTTGTATTAGCATAACATCATTATTTACGGTGGAAACTTCATTTTTCAAATCATGCTAGAAACTCATATCTTTAATTTCATAAAAACCATCAAATTCAAAATTTCAGTTATTTGTTGTAACATATCAAATCTAGGGTTCCATCTAGTAGCGATCATGACATAGTAAATCCTTCAATTCAATCGATCTCTATCTACATCGATCACAAGTCTAAATCTTTCAGCTCTAAAGGAAGACTGTCGTGTTATCTAACACTTCTTGTATATCTAACCAAGTTTTGTATGCATTATATGTAAGGTTTGTATCTTCCAATAAATCCCTCAACACATGTTATATTATGTGTCCGACACATAATGGAGATGTTTTCAAGTTTCAACTACAAAGTAGTCAAGTTTGGTAGAATACTTTTAAAAAGTGAAATGACAATTACATGTTAAAAGGTACTTTTCCTTTATGTAAATTTCTCTCGTTATCTATAAAATGCACTGTTAAAAAACGCTTCTATAGTTCCAAACATTCATTGATCCCTCATGTTGGACACAGGTGCCCATCAACTATTATCATTTTCACAAAATCTATTTTAACTTTCGCGCATTAAATTTCCAAGTTTCAAATAACTATTTCAAACCTTTATATTTATCAGGGTTTTCTTTTAACATAACATGTATTTTCCTTGTCATTGTTCCATTAACATTAGGTCTACAACATACACATAAGAGCAACGGTCCCACCTTGCATTTTTTTTCCCTCACGCCTCATGATTGAATCGCTCAAAGTGAACCTAGACAATCTTATATATCTTTCTTTACTTTTCTCCCATTTGATTTTGAGTTAGAAAATTTTTGACTTACTTTATCTTCTTGATATAAACTGAGATTATCAACAAAACACAAGTATATGATTAGTAAATTACACAAACGGAATCACTCACCAGTCACCATCCATCTATCATACATATAACATAGTTTAAACAACAAAATCATTCATGTTTATAATAAAGTACAAAATTGTTTGTCGTTTTAAGAAAATTCAAAAATAAAGTGTTTGTTTGTCAAAACTAAGTGTGTTATCATGAACCTTTGATGGCTTTTCTTATAACTACTAACTCACAACCTCAAATGCTACTTCTGAATCTACATCGTTGTTCACTATAAGACTAGAACTCTTAACCAATTGAGGGCAACTATTATTAAAACACATTATTGCCGTCACACTAACTATTTATGTAGAAAAAAACCATATTACCCATCTATTCACAAACTAAAGATGCCATAATGTTTTATAAAACAATTATCATTAAACCGTGAAAGACATCATACTACTTGACTAAAAAAAGCAAGCATGAAAGACATCATACCGTTTGACTTGAATAAGCAGAACTAAATCACAAGAGTCTTAAATCATCTTTATCGCTACTTTCTTCACGAGCGACTTGCCCACCTCCACGTTAGTTGACCACCTATCTCTCTCCTCCCCACCCCACCCCACCCCATATCTCTTTCTCTTTCACATTCTCCTTACGAATATATCGTTATAACATTATGTCTAAATGAGTTTCTTTCTCATCCTCGAATCCCGTTTCTCATTTTTCCACATAAGACTAAGTGCCTTTCATAGGCGCCCACAATTATTATAAAATCTACAAATTAACTTTTTTATGTCACCTATAAAAACATATATTTATTAATAAAATTAAGATAAATAAGACAAATTGGATTTTAGTAATCCCATCTTTTTGCAGTTAGCCGATAATTATCTCATTATGTCCTAACTTTCACATTAACGTCGTTAAGTTTTTTTTTTCAAATTTCAAATTGATGTTTTAGGGTTTTTAATCGGAATGTGGATACAAGTCGATTGAAGTAAAACTTATCTTGAAACGATACTCCATACAACTTGATTTTGTTAATTGGAAATTTAAAATCCCGCATTAACAAAAATCAAGTTGTCTGGAGCATTGCTTCGAGTTAAGTTTTACATCAATCGACTCGTATCCTCATTCCGATCAAAAAGCTAAAACATCAGTTTGAAAGTTATATAAAACTTAACAATGTTAAGTTTTTTTAACGTATTTCCAATGAAAACAATTAGTGTGAAAGTTGGGACCGATAATAACTAATTTCTAAGATGTAATTATTATAAGCAAACTGGAAAAAAAATATGAGATTACTAAAATCCAACTTTCATGTAATAAAATATAATATATAATATTATAATTTAAAAAGAAAAAGAAAAAGAAAAAAACAAATTAAACCCTGTTTTGGGTTCCCTCCTCTCCGGTAGCTATGGAACGATTGAAGAGTTAATAACAATAATTCAGCACGTTATACACAAAACCATCACCAAGACCCATAATAATAATAATAATAATCGCCACCAATATCTACTTGTTTCAGTTTTCACATCCTAATTTCATCTGGGTATCCGCCCAAATTCATAACCGTTGCTTAATTTTGGTGGGTATTCATGGGTTTAAACAATAATAATAATAACAATAATCCATCACCCATTTTATCCATACGGTCATGGGGCACCACAGCTTCCGGCCAATCGGTTTCCACCAGCGGCAGTGAGGCGGCGTATTCCGTTGGCAACTCAACGATTTCGAAGCTCAATCATCTTGACATTCATGCTGATGATGCTGGATCTCATGGGGTTACTGGGTATTTTTTAATTTTTGATTTTGATAACAGTTTGGTTGATAAATTGGTGTTTAAGATTAGGGTTTGTTTGCGGTCGGTTTTTATGTTAATTTGGTGTTGTTTGATAGAAAAATTTCAAAATGATAGAAGCCTTAGTATTTTGTTAGTGTAGGTTGTTAATGTGGTTATTGTAAACTGTGAATTTGCATAGATTTAGGTGTGCACATACGAGCTACACGAGATTGGATTGATAAAAAGATGGAAACGAGCCGGGCTTTTTTGAGCTTGTGCCGTGCCTCAAATAAAGCTCGTTTAGTTATTGAGCTCGAGCTCGAGCTTTAACGAGCGTTGTATAGTTTTATGTTTTAACTCTTTTGGACTTTTTTGTATTAATTTCACACTGCGCAGACGAGATTAGGCTTGTTTAAGTTTTTTCTCAAAAATATGTAAAATGATTGAAAACTTATACTAACCTAGTATATTCATGGAAGGTAAAGCATTAACAATAAAGATATAGGGTGCGTTTATGTTATTAAAATGTAACTGTTTTCGGCTACTCTTTATAAAGTTAAAATTTAAATCTGTGCAATTATTATGCTGCTTAGCATATGTGATCTATTTTCTATTCCAACAAGGACGTATATATACGTGTTCTCGGAGCATAAAAGGCTATATGTTTTATTAGCCAGTCAAATGTTTACGCTAAGGTTTAACGAGTTAGTAGTTAAGTGGTGGGCATCTTTGTGCAGTAATGCGAAGAAGAAACGGGCTCCACGTGCAACTGGAGTGGATAAAAATGGTAGAGGTCTCAGGCAGTTTAGCATGAAAGGTTTAAACAACAACAATAACAATAATAATCCATCACCCATTTTATCCAGACGGTCATGGGGCACCACAGTTTCCGGTCAATCGGTTTCCACCAGCGGCAGTGAGGCGGCGTATTCTGTTGGCAACTCAACGATTTCGAAGCTCAATTATCTTGATATTCATGCTGATGATGCTGGATCTCAAGGGGTTACTGGGTACTTTTTATTTTTTGATTTTGGTAACAATTTGGTTGATAAATTGGTGTTTAAGATTAGGGTTTGTTTGCGGTCGGTTTTTATGTTAGTTTGGTGTTGTTTGATAGAAAATTTGAAAATGTTAGAAGCTTCAGTGTTTTGTTATGTTATGTGTAGGGGAGGGACTACAAAATGGGGCGACTTGCGCCATGTGGCGCCCAGTCAGCAAAGGGTGGGTTTCTGTTACAGGGGTGTAATGGTGTTGTAGCCATATATATATATATATATCACACACACACATATAATTATAATAATAATAATAATAATAAACACAAATACAGACACAAACCAGGCGACAAATAGTCATCCCCCCCCCCCAATTTCGCCCCTTTGTCGCCTGGGGGCGGTGTTCACCAAAAAAAGACCACATTTTACCTTGTTTTGTCGCCCACTATGGATACCCTTAGTGTAGGTTGTTAATGTGGTTGTTATAAACTGTGAATTTGGATAGATTTAGGGGTGCGAATGAGGCGAGTCGCTTGCGAGCTACTCGAGAACGGATTGATAAAAAGTTCGAAACGAGATGAGCTTTTTTGAGCTTGTGTCATGCATCAAATAAAGCTCGTTTAGTTATTGAGCTTGAGCTCGAGCCTTGTATGGGAAGCTTATTTAGGATCGTCGAGCTTTAACGAGCGTTGTATATTTTTTAATTTTAACTCTTTTGGACTTCTTTGTATTAATTTCACACTGCGCAGACGAGATTAGGCTCGTTTAAGGTTTTTCTCAAATTATATAAAAATGATTGAATATGCGTAGTAACCTAGTATATTCATGGAAGGTAAAGCATAAACAATAAAGATATTGGGTGCATTTATGTTATTAAAATTTAACTGTTTTCGGCTACTCTATATAAAGTTAAAATTTAAATCTGTGCAATTATTATGCTGCTTAGCATATGCTGCTATCTGTTTTCAATTCCCGACAAGGACGTATATAGATATATTTGTTATCTGAGCATAAAATACTATATGTTTTTTTTGATAATTAAAGGTTTATACTCAGGATTAACTAGTTGATACTTAAGTGATGGGCATCTTTGTGCAGTAATACGAAGAAGAAACGGGCTCCACGTGCAACTGGAGCGGATAAAAATGGTAGAGGTCTCAGGCAGTTTAGCATGAAAGGTTTGCAACTTGTTTTCTCTCCTCAATTTAGAAAGGAAATATACATATTTAAAATAATTGTTGTTTGTGACGCTTGCATTTGACACGAAAATATTTAAGAAGCATTATACTATATTCTTATTTTGGGTATTGTAACGTTTTTTTTGTTATGATTAATGTTTACTTTCATTTTGATTTGCATAGTGTGCGAGAAAGTTGAAAGCAAGGGAAGTACTACTTACAATGAGGTTAGTGTTTTTCTACTTTCTTTTACATGTTTTTTAGGTCACTTTCAATTTTTTTTTTCATATCAGTTAAACTTTATGGTTATTGTTTGCTAAAACTATTGTGGCATGAGAATAATGTTTACCATATGGATGCGCTTTCATGTACCAAAATTTAAGTAGTTATAGATTTTCTTTCCTGGTGTTTTTATGTCATTGGATGTACTTTTATTAACCGTGGACACCCGTCACCCCTATAATCATAGAGAAGGAACAAAACCTGAGTTGCATTAAGTTAATAGTTCTTAACAAAACTAAGAATGAATTACCGAGGAACTGTAAGAAAATTTCTTAAATGATAAGTGGAAGTACAATTGCAATTATAATCATGCTGGTACAATGTGACCATGAACTCCACTTGAATTCATATCTATTATAAACAGCTATACTTTAAGTAAACAAGCATTTAGATAAAGAGAATTACAATCTAGAATTTGATTGTCATAAAAAAGTTAAGTGTTTAAGGCGTTAAGCACTCATGCTAGTTATGAACTCTTCATGAAGTTGTTGTTCTTCAACATTAATATCTGTATATGGGTGGACATTATTCTTATTTTGATAATAATTTGTTTCCTTTGTTGCTAGTGTTTCTAGTTTTCTTATCTATTTTCTTTGTTTAATTTCGCCCTTTTCCGTAGCTACTTTTTGTCGTTTATCACTTTATCTCAAACTATGTAAGTTTTAAGTGAGTGTAACGTTTGTTCGACTTAAAGATCAATCAAGAATGGAAGATTGTTGAGTTATTTAGGCATAGTAATATTGTACGTGCATGCTTTGTAATATACTAATATTTCATTTATTATAGAGGGGCCTCTTTATGAGAGATGAGTAATTCAACATGTATCATCCACTTCTAGCGACTCTGATCTCCGCTTCTTTTCTTCTAGCAATTTTGATTTCTTTTTAATTGCGTGACTCTCTAGCGAGGTTAATGTTGATTTCTTCTTTCCTCTAGCACCCCTTTTTCACCACTCCTGGCACACCTAGTCGGCTAAATGTGCGTCATTTGTGTTAGCATGTAGTGTTAAAAGTATGAATATGAGGTTATATAGATGAACGGAGAAAGTCGCGATCTTGTGTGTTTGAGTAGTATATCATGTTTCTTGTTGGATTTGAGAAAAGACGGTCAATTGTGACTTGTGAAGTTTGGAATTAGAGATCTTAGAGAGGATGGCTAGGGTATTTTAGATGAAACTAGCGATTCCTAGTTAGTTAGTTGTCGCCACATCGAAGCCAATACATGTAACGCAATGGATATAGTTATCGCTATCAAACTCGAGGGAACAAGATGGAAGGTCTATGGCAGTGGTCTATCACAAGAGCATTGGCGAAGGTTTCTTAGGGCCCGGGGTGGCCCTGGCCCCGCTGTTTTTTTACGCAGCAGCTTAAATTTACCCGTCTTCGTCCGAAAATTTTTACACGTAGTGTAAATTTAACCGTTTTTGGCCAAAATTTGAGCCCGCCCCCCTTTGTATGTGAAATTTTGTGTACATTTTGAGTCCGGACCCCCTGGTGTCTTAGCACAAGAGCATATGTGAAAACATTAGAAGGAATGTGCACGGGAGCTCGGAGTGTATTGATGATGATGGAAGTGGAGAAGATTGATGTTATGGCACATGAGCGAAGAGAGTTCACTTACAAGCGGATTTGAACCACCACGATTCATTTTAAACTTTAAGGGCTTGGACCAATGTGTCACTCACCATCCCTTCATTACTTGATGAAGCTATTGCATCAAAAGAATATGAGGAGATTAGTTTAAGTTAAAGATATACGACATTTAAAGTACAAATACACGATTAATATTGCAAACAGTCTAGTTCAGTAGCATAATCACACTAAACGCACGAAGATTATTGGTTATTTATTTGAATATATGAGCTCTGACTTCAAACTATGTGAAGTTAAAACAGCACTTAATGATTGCTTAACAAAGTGATGATTGATATCTATTACAGTATCACTCGTCTTGAGTGGAATGTTGAGTTATTTAGATATATTATGCTAATTAGTTAATATTGTAAGGGTCTAATGTGCAATATAAAATTTAATGAGAGATGCTGTACTACTGTTATCCCAAATTCAACAAAGATAAAGTAGAATGTGTTGGCCATCATTTGTTAGCTCAAACCTTAACATGCATTTGCATACTTCCTTTTTAGTATCAATATGTAAAATACAAAACACAACTATTTTAAATAATAACACTCGGGATTGCAAGTAAATACTGAAACTGTAACTGCAAAGGGATGCAAAACCGTGTTTGATTCCCATTATCATCTCTTCAACATAAAAAGTAAGCAACTAAGCATATGTTCTCTTAAGATCATAAAGGTTTTATTCTTTTTTTTTAACAAAAAACTGAACTAAAAAAAGTATTAACATTTACAATTTTACTAGAACCGTTGCCATCAACTCAAATGCATGTAATATTCACAAACATTTAACAAATTAAGCCATATGTCATGGTCACATAAAAAGAATTTTTAACTGTTTGAAACAACTATGTTTGCATTTCCAGGTTGCAGATGAACTTGTAGCTGAATTTGCGGACCCTGGAAATGGTGTTCAAGCTTCCAATCAGGTTCATGTTACCACCTAATCTGTTTTTGGAATAAAATATTAAACAAATCTTTCTTCTTTGCTTATTTATCATCTTTTTTGTTTCATGCAATTACTTGCCACAGCAACAATTTAATGAGAAAAATATTCGTCGAAGGGTATACGATGCGTTAAATGTTCTAATGGCTATGGACATTATTTCTAAAGATAAAAAGGAAATACACTGGAAGGGTCTACCTCAATCAAACTTTAGCAATATTGAAGAGCTAAAGGTCAACTCTCATTGCAAACTTTTTATACATTAATGCTAATTATCAAAAGGGCAAACTTGGCAATTCCCAAATTCACCCCTCTATATTTTCTTAAACACAGAAGAATCGGCTTGCTATACAGAGTAGATTTGAGAAGAAATCGGCTTATTTACGAGAGCTAGAAGATCAAGTGAGAATATTTTCTCCTTTGTTAGTCATGTTCAGATTTATTTACATAACAATAATAATGTGTCAGGAATTTGATTTTTGATGATTCTTTTTTGCACTAATTTGTCGTTTTTTCACATACAAAGTACGTAGGTCTCCAGAATCTGATACAGCGAAACGAACAATTATATAGCTCTGGAAATGCTCCAACGGGTGGTGTGGCTTTGCCTTTTATACTGGTGCAGGTACAACTGTTTATTGTTTTTTACTTTTGTTAATTAAATTTCTCGTGCTTGTTTCTCGAAGGAGCGAAAAAAAAATATCATTCTTGAATATCCATATCAATTGCAATATATTCTTGTATGGATGTTATTGATATGATTAGTTATGGACCACATGGTTCTCTCTATTTTGTCATTTTGGAAGGGTATTTTGGTCATATAATTAAAAGGTCCACATGTTTCATGATATTTTGATGAATTAACCAAATATCATGTGTGTTGCATCTTTAGTTAAACATGTGATGTTACAAGAAAATCATTAGCATCTTTCCGTCTTATAATTGCAGACTCGACCTCATGCTACCGTCGAGGTGGAAATGTCAGAAGACATGCAATTGTTCCATTTTGATTTCAATAGGTAAATAAATAAGATAATTACACTTGGTCTATGAATTATAACCTTTAATACTGGTTTTATATTTGTCACAATTGCAGCACTCCTTTTGAAATACATGATGATAATCATGTTCTTAAGGCAATGAAGTTATGCGACCAATCAAAAGGTGGTGATGACATGGCAAACGATAGGCCTATGGATGGTGGTGCGTGCTTGAGCCCATCACCCACGCTAGAGCCACAGTCGACCACCACACTATCGGCTAGACCTTCAACCTCACCTCCTCTTCCTGGTATACTCAAGGCGCGTGCTAAGAATGAGCATTAGCTTATTCTTGGTCCATACAATCTTTGCCATGTGGCGTTTAACCGTTAAAAAGTATGCTGCATTTGTATATTGATGGCTTAATTTGTTTTGCTACATAGCAAGCTAAATTGCACCAGTGGGACCCACCTGTTGTTGGGCTTATGGCTGTGCGCTTTTGATACTTGTAGGATGAAGGGTATTTTGTTAACCTTTTAGTTTTATTACTATTATATTTTTTATAATTTTTGAGCTACTGTTTGAAGCATGTCATGGCTTAATATGAAGGTGATGTATAATGTAGATGTTATTGATTTAATTCTACATCAAGAGCACATTGTAAGATCTTTTCATATTTGGAAACATGATGCTATTTTGTTGGGATTGATTTTCTCTTATATCTGGTATTGATGTTATTTTGTAGAAATGAGCTTTTTTTTCCAGAATACCGCTACTGTAGTGGTACAGTACCAATATCATACCGAAAGATTGTAAGCAGTACCGGTATCAGTATTCTTTTTTCATAAACTCGGTATTGGTAAAAAGTGGTATTGATACCGGTACTTTGTGGTAAAAATCGGTATTTGTATTGAATTTATATAAGATATATCTAGAGATTTTTTAGAAACCCTAATTCGATTTTAAAAAATATCATTGATTGTGTTTGTCTATTTTATGCCAATGCGAATTTTAAGCAACTATATTCCATTCGTATTAAATATTTCAAGTCTCAATTCAGTTTTATTTTTTTCCTTGAAAACCCACCGATATCAGTTTTGTGAATATGGTTTTGTCAACTTGGTTTGGTTATAGTTTTGTAAGAGGTTTAAAAATCTTCAGTTTGTGAATTTTTATTACAATAGGTCAAAAATTTTCAATAAATTAATGAAAGTCAATGACATATAGCAATTAGAAGTTCTGCCCTACATAAAATCAGCGTAAGCTGTTTTTTTTGCTGTTAAGAAAAATTAAAACGCTAGTTTGGACCTGTAAAATGTTAAAAATAAAAATACAATGCTAAAGCGGTATTGAAGCGGCAAATTGCCGAAATACCGGTATTGGTTATATATCCAGTACTCATTTTTCCTCGTATTCGGTATTGATACTTTCGATATTGATACCAGTACTACACTAATCTCATCCCTACTATTTTGTAGTTTGAATGTTGTATTTTCCATCTAGTCTTAGTGAAGGAAAGGTTGGTCAATGAACAAACCTGCCTGGAGCACTTAGCCTGTGTGTGCTCAGGTAAAACGAGGTCTAGAAGCCTAGAATAATCGCACGTTGAGCTTCATAATAACATAATTTTACAATATAAAAGTCTCTAAACATGTAAAAGAGGCCACAAAAAGGCCTTCATGATAACATATCGGCTTTTTTTTAAAATATTAGCACAATTGAAATAGTAAAGATTGACTTAAAAACTATAAATAATTTAAATACTGATAATTGTTCAATTACGCTGATTATAGTGTATCAATTATATTTTGACAACTCGAAGAAACTTTATTTAACAATATTTTTTTTACAAAATTTTTTATATGTAGTAATATATACTAGAATTTTTTTAATACTTTTTATACGAGCCAACATTGAGACAATAGTAACCTTTTGTTTTATTTTCTGACCTTTAAAATCATGTTTTAACCCAATTATCCCCATTTAGAAAAAAGTTACCACAATTCAAATCATAATCCAATATGTCTATTTAAAAATCTAATTATTTAAACATAATAGAAAAACCATTTCACTTGAGGCCCAAATCTTTCTCACGTTCAACCAAATTTGTTTTAATAATTGTTGAAAACAACTAGTGACCTCCCCTAAAGAAAATCATCGGAGTATAGCTTGTAATAATAAAACCAATAATAACAATAATAATAACGTCTCATAGAAGGGACGAAACATAGGAGCCGAACAGGCCCACGTTTTCAAATCAGCTACCATACAAACACGTACGGAAAAAGTAAAAGGAAAGAATACAAAAAACTAAAAGAAAAAGGATCAAAAGTGAAAAATATAAGCACAACTCGACAAATTCAGGTGGGGACTTTAGCTTTAGCATAATATCTACATTAATGGTCCTTAAAAATCTGGTGATCGACAAAAGCAACTTAAACTATTAGTTGTGTTACGCCACACGCCATTCTTTTTCAATATTGTTCACCTCACTATCATAATCGTATGCTACAACCATGGGTGATGTTACCCTTCAAAGGCTATATACTTAACGTACTCTTACTCTTGTCATATCTGTCATGTCATTCGATACACGAGTGTATACATTTGGTATACATGCATACAACCCTGTATACGAACGTATAGCCCTTGTATATAGACGTACAGCTCTAGTACTCTAATAATCAAGTGTAGTGACATATATGTAGTCTTCCTTTTGAATCCATTCAAGGTTAGAATATTGTAAAACAAGTGGTGTAAAATTAAGGCCGCATAGGACAAGATTAGTTAATACATATATTCTCAACTATAATCCTATTTTGATATTAAATTAATGTGCGTAAAATAAACAAATGGAACTTGATTTATAGTAAGCAAAAATGTTTTATATAATGTTATAGAAGTTTACAAGATGCTTTTTATTTACAAGAACTTTCTGCGTGTCTCAGACAAATTAACTCATATGGCCTCTATATGTACTGGAAACATGAGCACCAAGATCAACCGTGTTCATTTGCTTGCGACCTAACCAGCTGGCCGGTGCACCAGCACACCACTAGTAAAAAATACTAATATAAAGGTAGCTCACGCGCAAAGTGCCAAGTGAGCCATCAAAATGCCACATTATATCCATCGCCCCCCGTCCCGTTCCCGTGCACATCAAGTGCTTTACACACTTGCAAACTAGCCGTGTCGTGTTATACAAGAATACATGTTGTAAAAAAAGTACATGGTTTATTTTTCCACCGATGTGGATAAGCTCCGTTGTCGCAATTTTAAGGTTTCAACGACACAACTTAAAACATTTATATCTCATTTATCTTAGCTCTATTTTAAACACAATTTGGTTCGTTGTGATCCACTTACATAGCACAACATATATAAGCAACTAAATAATTATTATATAACAAATATAAAGAATTATTTGTGTCCAAAACAAGTAAACAAAATGAATTTTTCATTAAATTTCCAACTTATCAATACTTGTAGAAGTTCTTAACGTGTTCTTAACGTATTGATATATACTATGAGCAAGTACGTAATAAATGATTTAAGTACATCTATGATCTATGACACCAATCAGAAGTTTATATATCCTCGACAATAGGACCCGTATATAAATCACAATCCTCGATTTACTGTTCTTTATGTTGTCACTGATAGACGCAATTAGCCATTAGTGGAATATAATATATTATCATGTTTTTTGTTTGGGAGGAATGAAGACACGAATGTTTATCATCAACCAAGCATTAAAAATTCAACACTATTGAAAAGTTGACAGGAAAGATGGGTGGAGAACAAAACCCTAAAGACCAATATATTATTATTATTATTATTATTATTATTATTCAATATTTTAAAAACCGGTTCAAACCGGTCGGTTGAACCGGTTAAACCGGATTTCACACAACAAGCCGGTATTTTAAGCCGGTTTGCTAGAATATCGTACGGTTTTTATTTTCTAAAATACCGGTTTTTACCAGTAAACCGGTTTTAAGTCTGGGGAATTTTTGATATTTGCGGCACATATGTATTCAAAATTACTTTTAACCCAACATTTAACATTTAAACGTGTAAACTTTAGTATTATTTATTTAAAACTGAGTGCTTTTCTATTATTTTTTCAATATGGATTAACTTTTGAGTTAATTTTTGTTATGGAATCATTTACATTTGGATTATTTTTAGAGTTGAAAGTTGCATTTATAGGAAATTATAAGGTAACTATTTAACCGGTTGAACCTCCTAGTATAACCCGGTTCAACCGGTTGTATCATTTTTTAGCTTAATCCAGTACGAGTAAAAAACGGTTTTAAAAACATTGATTATTATTATTATTATTATTATTATTATGTCATTTTTCTTTCATAGAACAAAATCCCATGCGCCGTGATAAGGGGACCGAAGGTCCACTGCTAGGGTTGTTCCCACGTGGATGTCACCTGCTGTCACGTGGTCATTACTTAACTGGTGAGTAGTACAGTCACGTGTTATTGTTGTTGCCTTTCGTGTTTCATGACAATATATTGATTCACTAAAGATATCTCCTTTCCTATGTTACTCTGTCTCTCTCTCTCTACGTATTTGTCATATTCGTTCCGTATGTGCCATCATAAGAAAATATAGAGTAGAGTTTATCATACACAAGTTCCATGAAATACAGATCGAAAAACTTATCTTAAATAATGACATTGAAGAAACGTGGATCTACTCACTGGTAGCAGATCTACTTTCCTCGGGTGTGATTAAACTATTTCACCGATGGTTCTTCTGGATCCGAGTTCTTCCACCTACAAAATGAACAGCGCCGTTACTTACCCCTCAGAAAGGGACAGAGGGGTCCTCTTTGGGGTAACCCTCCGGCGTGAGAATCAGTATCTTTTTGAGAAGATAATAATGTTGTATGTAAGTGAATCTCAAGAGTATTGCTGATCGCTGAATACTCTTGATTTGTGTGACTGTGTGTTTTCTCTGTAACTGACTGTGAGTGAATATAATTCAATGTGATTGAATGTGATATCACTGCTTGTAACTGTCAATGATTGAGTGTGAATGAATGTCCCATCAAAGTGGAGTTGATGCTGTATTTATAGTGCTAGGGTTTCCACTGGTTGGGCTCAGCCTCGTTGGCCTCCTCCAACCGCACTGCGCCATGTGTCCTCTGGGACACCTGGCGCTTTCTCGTTGGTTGTAATTATGTGGTAGCACATGTGTCATGCTGAGTTGTCGACCTTTCATTTGGCAGCTGTCAATATCAGCATATTCTTACTCCTTAAAAAGATGCCTTCTAGAAGATTGTCTGACGTGCACAATCAAGGTCGCCCTAATCCTGACTTGAATAAGGACGAGGTTGATTATGTGCACGTGTGATATGCGCCCATCCTGAGGATGCGCGAAGTCTTCTTTTTATTCTCACGCGCAGATATTTCATGCGCAGGTGTGATATGCACGAGCGTGTGATATGCGCCGCGCGATTGTGCGCCGCGCGCATATGCGACGCGCGAGCATATGTGATGTGCAAGAGCATGTGATATGCGCCGCGCGTTGATGCGCCGCGCGCATATGTGATGCGCGAGCATATGATGCCCGAGCATGTTTTGTATGCGCCATGCGCCTAGGTTTTGGCTTTGTGCCTTGATAATGTCTTTATCTTGTGGGTTGACCCGCCTTGATTGGTGTTGAGGCGGGTACATACCTCTTCAGACATTAACAAAATGTAACTTACGACCTAAATCCTAATATATTAGGATACAGATTGGAACAACTTGTGCGAATATCAATTCACATAAAAACAAATACATTAACAAAAAGATAAATTCATACGAAAAGTATATATACAATATACCAAAATGATGATATAATATTGCAAATATTAATAAACTTATGTAACTATGTATATGTATCCAAAAATAAATAAATATTGTGGGTCGAAAATACACTAGTTATTAATATTTACAAGTTCTAAAAATTTCATTAGGTGTCATTTTTTATAATGGAGCCTTTTTTATTTATTTAATATCAGACACTATAAGCTTTTAAATATTTCACTTGTGCAATTTTAAGGTAAGATTGATCACTAAACAATCTAGCTAGCTCTTAACATATTTAAATTTAAATTTCAAAAGTTTGCTTTTGGATATACATACATATATAACGTCACACATTTGTTTACCAAACCTGCACTACACATAATTTAAGTTTTAGCGGCGACACATTTATACCAAATTTGTTTTAATTGATTTTAGCTAGTCTAGTTAATACGAACCATCCGAATCTACCATGATGTTGAGGGTTTGAGTTTCACGTCGATTTAAAACTAGGTTAGTTTTGTATTAACCATTATGAAAAAAGGTAATTAAGAAATACCAAGACTAGAAATTTAGTTTAATACCACTTAACATTAACTACACAAGGTGATAAAAAGGACGTAATGGATACTTGAATTAACTCCCGCCCGGATCGCTTTACAATATGATATAGAAAGCCTCACCCTACACGTACAAATGTTGTAGAGAATTAAGGTTTGTTTCTCATTGCAAACCCAGAATGTAATGAAATAGCTACACAATTAAAGTGATGAAAGGCAAAATGTTGGGTCAACAACCACCTTGCCCATTATATTATGTAATTTTATAATGAAACGTTTTCATTATAAAATTACATAATATAATGGGCAAGGTGGTTGTTGACCCAACATTTTGCCTTTCATATGATGTATATATGTGTGAACCCTCGGGTGGGCAAAAGTGAAATTGCACTAATTTTGACGTTATTTTACTAATCTCGTGAAAATAACGTTAAAAGTGACGGACGGTTAATCAGGCATCATGTAATGGCGTTGATAGCCGAAAGACAAGGGTACATGCACCGATCAGTCGGTGTCCCGATGATTGAGTGCTATGTGCCTTATGTCCAAGGCTTGATGCAAAACTACTTTCGAGCCGGGGGTCTCACCGGAAGTAGCCTCTCTATCCTTATGGGGTAGAGGTAAAGCTGTCTACATCTTACCCTCCTCAGACCCTACCATAGCTTTGCTATTGGTGGGATATACTGAGTACGATGATGATGATGATGATTTATAATGAAACGTTTTAAGCAGTTAATTTATTGATTAACCTATGTCTTGAGACATTTACTTATTATTTTCACAATTTATTCCATATTTGAAAGAAAAATAAAAGAAGAATTGATCCAATGATTGTCGTTTAATGATTAACTCTCACTTATTTATGTTCACCATACATTTGATTTAACATCAATCACAATGTATGTTTATACTGAATTTGTATAATTACTATTGTATATTAATTAAAACTACATATATAATCATTAACCAGCTATCAGTATAAGCTAAAACAATTGCAAAACTCCATCACTGGTACAAGTTTTAATACATAAAGTACACACGATAACAAAAATATCTAATACTGGAGTCTTGAATTCGTCATGTTCCCTGAACCCTATATATACACATATGTGTTTGTGTTTTATGATGTATGTGCTTCTCTCTCTCTTCTCTCAAGATTCTGTTCAGTTTTTATCTGCATTTGCACCTGCACCTTCCTTAGTAGCCTATAGCTCACATCTCCTCGATCTTTCTTTCAGTGGCGGATCTAGGTAGGGGTCAGGGGTGCACGTACGCCCCTCAACTTTCTTTGCAAAGTGCAATTTTATGTATCGTATACCCCAAAACTTTGAGATCTGTCATTTTACAAACCCTTTCTTGATAAGCAAAAAAAAGTGTTTGGGATACCCTGAATTTTTCTTCTAGATCCGTCACTGCTTTCGTGAGTTTGAGATACACTGAGGTGCAGGTGTTTCTGCAGACAAAAGATGTCATCTTGAATCTTGATCAATCTACAATCTATCTCTCTCTACTCATACACATATTATACTTATATACTAGTATACATACATGTATATATATGA
Organism: Bidens hawaiensis; assembly: GCF_021521415.1. Lineage (NCBI taxonomy): Eukaryota > Viridiplantae > Streptophyta > Magnoliopsida > Asterales > Asteraceae > Bidens > Bidens hawaiensis. The sequence continues at coordinate 25,230 of NW_027492628.1, read as the reverse complement.
TGAGTGGAAGAATTGAAGAAATGGGGTCCATACACCATACAAAGGTAAAGAGTTCAATGTTTTTCGTGATATGTTGTTTGCTTTAAAGTTAATACTTAGAACAGTAGAATGTTTTTCATGATATTAATGCTAGCTTAATTATGTTCCAGGAAAAGTGTTTGTTGTCCTACAATCAAATTGTAGGTTTTGACAACAACATAAAATAAGATGATGAAACACAAAACCTTGCATACATTTACGTATGCCTGTTGAATTTGTCTCAGGCCCGAAATCAATAAAATCAAGGTTCTAAGTTGAGAACTCAGCTATATGTAGAGGAATCTCGTGCTTATCGCGGTATCACGCTGCTGTGCGACCGGTGGTTTCTGAATTTCTTTAATATTGTGACTCCTACAGTTGATCAGGTATGGTTTTGAATTCCAAGTCCATTAAAAACATTCAAACGATATACATCTAGTTGAATTATCAAGGACTAATTAACAGTGGAGGGATATATGAGTATCAGTTATTATATCTGGCTGATGCATAATTATCAGCTAGGTAGTTTAATATGATATATGGGGTGGGATCTAGAGAGAACTCCTCTTAAAGAGAGAACTAGACAACTAGTAAAGAATTATTTTTAACTATTTTTAAAAAAATATTTTTTTATTTTTTTTCTTTCCTCCTAATAAGATGATATTGTTCCTAAAAAAAACCGTCGATGTAATGCATATGTGCATTAATGTGGATTGTATATATAAAATAGTGTTTTATTGCATATAATTCAACACAAATACATCATCTAATACACACTATTGAATATATGCAAATACGACACTAATAATTATATGCAAAACACATTATTACATATATGTAATACAACACTAATGCACATATGCACTATATCGATTTTTTTTAATGTTTGTTTATAATATAACAATATTGCAAATATACAATACAAACCACTATAAATATGTTATTCAACACTATTTCAAATATCAAAATACACACTATTGCACATATGCATTATAAAAAAAGTCGATATATTGCATATATGCATTACAACGTCGTCGTTTTTATTTGCTTTTATTTTTATATTTTTTTGTGGTGAAAAATAACAACATATAAAAAGAATGACAGAAAAAAAATTAATTTGTTTTTAATTAAATTAAAAATACTTCATTATTAGTTCTCTAGTAATGGAGTTCTCTCATGATCCTCTCCCTAATGATATATATATATATATATATATATATATAGAAAAATGTTCAAATAAGAATAATGAGTTTCCTAATAATGGTAAGAACCAATAAAATTTTGACATTTGACATTATAAATTATGGTGTAAGAAAGATTCTAAGAAACTATGTCGGTTATAATGATAAAAGAGTAATTCTAGAAAACTATGTCGGTTATTAGTAATTTTAAATCTCAACCATTGATTAACATGATCCAATGGCTATGATTTATTCCTAGTCTTCCAATGAAACTACTTATTTTTAGGATAACCCTCCCCTATATATATATATATATACATATATATAGAAAAGGGTTCAAAGGTTCAAATAAGAATAAGGAGTTTCCTAAGAATGGTAAAAACTAACAAAAATTTGACATTTGGCATTACAAATGATGGTGAAAGAAGAATTCTAGAAAACTATGTCGGTTATAATAATGTAAGAGTAATTCTAGGATACTATGTCGGTTATTGGTAATTTTAAATCTCAACCATTGATTAACATGATCCAATGGTTATGATTTATTCCTAGTTTTCCTAGGAAACTATTTATTTTTATGATAACCTTCCCATATATATATATATATATATATTGTAGGTAAATTTCATAAATTGGATATGTGAATAGTCAATTCCCTTAAAAAATAATTATGTATGTTTACTTGGATTAAACACACAATCTTCATTTCATTTTAAAATGTCATAGTTTACCAACTCAATTCGGATGAATTAATGATTATGTATGTTTAGCGCGTGAATGTCGTTTACCTGTATTGATTTCATCGGATCTGGCGGACAGACTCATCTAAACAAAACAACCCCGTGTTTCCCAAGTGTGTATGTGCTCACATTCTGAAACCCCATTGGTGAATACACGCTCAAATGGCATTTTGCCCAACTTTGTACACATGTCGTGACTTTATTTTTACATTTAACGGTTTAGTTTTTTTTTGTGAATTTTCTTTTGTAATTGTCTGTTTTTGTTCTCCTTTGTACGTTCTCTCAAGATCCTTGCTTGTTTTTAATGCATCCATTGATAAAAAAAATAATTTGGTTTTCTTTTGTTGATGAGTGTATATTTATATCTATATTACATATAAAACATATTACGATGACAAAATGGTAATTGATTATTTCCGGCGAGACGTCGTGATCTTTGTGTTCCTATGAATCTTTGGTTATGCACAGCCCATTCTACAACAAATCTATACCTTCATACTACTCTATAACACACTGTTGGTTTTTCAATATTAATTTTTAGTTCACGTCGATATTATACTATATATAATGCACCACTAATAGGCAAATTAAGACACTTAATTTTATGTAATTTACAATTTTTCAAACACTTAGTACAATCTTAAATAGGGGTATAGTAGCCATTCTAACACTAAATTTAACGTTCTTTCATATTTTTCAAAATATTTATAATCTTGCCCCCTCAACTTTAATCTACATTTGGAAATTTAAATAATATTTACAACTTTAATACTCAGTTTTTTAACTATATATTATTTATAATTTCACTTTTAACCCAAATTCCCCTACGATTTTTAAACGGTCATAACTTTTCCATACATTAATATTTTTTTAAAAAAATTGCATCATAAAAACGAGCATTTAATTCTCTTTAATTTGAGTATGATATTGCAATAGTTTGTTTTCAGTTAAAAAAATAACATCTTACGTATAAGCGTTTGTGGTCTGGTTTTGATGGTTTTAAACTAAGTCGTGAGCCAACCCGTTTTTTGTCATCGAAAACTGAAACCAAACCGTTGAAAATTAACACCTAACAAAAACAAACCATTAACAATGGTTAGATTTCGGTTTCAGTTGTACTTTCGCTACTAAATTGAGTTTAAAATAAGAATTCTTAATCCACGGTTTCAAATGGAACGATGAGCACCCAAAACTCTCTTGCGTGATTATTAAGGTCTGTATATCCCGCTGCATCGCGCGAGCACTCGTCTAGCCATTTTTAAATTTCCAACAAGAAGTATGATATATTTCTAAGCTTTAGTTCAATTAGAATACGGTTACCAACATACGAAAGACGACCGTCACACGTTGCGCATTTTTAAGTGGATTCCTTGGGTATGGTTGGTGATGGTATTGGCAAAGATCTTTCTACAATTCTATATATAGTTCTAACATGGATTTGTGAATCCAGAAGATGGATTTCTTGATGATGAATTAGTTGTATTTCACAATTTTCAAAATGTATATGTGAATCTTGACAATTCATGATATAATGCTGGTTTCGTGTTTAAACTATATGCAAGTTTATTAACTTTTGTACGTTAATAATAATAATTGGTAATTATCTATAGATTAGAAATGGCATTTCCTTTGTTGTATACTTTAATTTTAATATAAAAATGATGCACCATCTATCCTTTATTGCCAATGAAAAATATTTTAATTATTTCTTTTGTACATTGCAATTATTGTATATTTTTTTTATACATAAATATAATAAGTTATGTATCGTTCACTACTAGAAAAAATGTCTTTAACGACACGCAATGTGTGTCATTAAAGGGTATAGATGACACGCAAATGCGTGTCGTTGAAACCCAAGTTATAAATTGAATAAGACACGCATTCGCGTGTCATGTTTTATGACGCGCACTAATGACACGCGTTTATGACATGTTTTTACGACCCCATGTACGACTAACATTTATGTGTGTCATCGTATTATTAATTTTTAAATATATTTTTATTTCTTTTTGCATATTAGTAAATTTTACATTAATGACAATAACTAAATGCTCATGACAAACAACATATAATACACATATAGTCAAACTATCCATTTTATTTCATAATTAAATTTCTAAAATCAAAATGTTACAAATATTTCCAAGGTACAAAACTTTGGTTTAATAGTTAAACTTTGGTTTAATATTTCATAATTAAACTTTGGTTTAATAGTCAATAAAATACATCACGGAAAAATTCTGCTACATAACTTTTGATCATTCTACTCGACTTCCATCAAAATCGCCTCCGTGTGTTCATGTTTGCCTCCCCCAACCTGAGAAGAACATTAAACAAAGAAAATGTTAAGAAATTTGGTCATGACAAAAAAAAAACTAATATAAATATAATGAAACTTGTAAATTACATTGATATTGACAAGTATTTTAAGTCCTTCCCGACTCAGTTGGGCACTACAAAATTACAAACAGTTAAATCTAATTCAACATGTTCTTATTAATCAACTCTCAGATCAACCAATGGTTTGGCTAAAGCAACAAGTTGGACATTATAAACAAAGCCTCATAGTATTTTGAAAAAAAAAATGAAGCTAATTTAGGTTAAAAATTAACACGCTTTTGCTCAACTAACCAGATAAATTTAACATAAGCAGAGCATAAACAATGAGAACTACAGTGAATTATTAGTGAATTAACGAAATGTCTCGAAAGAGCTTAATACCTTTTCCATCGTACTATGACCAGATATAGCAGGGAAAACAGAAACTAGTTGAAGCTACATGTCTACAGCAGAGATGAATGAAAATAGCTCACCGTAATATGACCAGATATAGCAGGGAAAACTTCTGATAGTGTACTATCATTAACATTTTAAGTATCCACCTTTGTGCTTAGTGCAATTGTTGACCAGCTTAAAGTCTTCAAATCAAATGCCTGTCACCATAAGTTATGGTGCATAACCACCTTAACGGATATAGGATTTACTTGTAACACCCCGGCTTTAGTGGAATACGCCCGAGTGCGACGTACAGATTGCTCAAAACACATGTGACACTATTAAGTGACAATAATATCATTAATTCATTGATGATTCAAATAACAAGTATTTTTGCAAATAAGAAAAATTACAAGAAAATAAACAAGCCAAACACTTTATTATTGATAATCTTATTTCTAGTGTCTTCTCTTGTTCCATCCTCTAATAAGCGTACCTGTAACATATGTATAAAATAATGTCAACTAACTTAATAGTTGGTGAGTTCCCACAGTTTTTATATAATACATAAAACCATACAATTCCATGAAACTCGTGAAAGCAAATAAGGTCCTTTCCAATTGGGACTGTGGACCAATGTACTCGGTTAATGAGACCCTTTTCCACTCTTAACAACAAGGTCTTGAGTGCAAAGGGGGGGGGGGGGCATGATCATACTATATTGAAGTAATCCATAAGCAAGTAATATTGAGCAAGTAACAAGTAAGCACACAAGTCCATGTATGAATTGTAGTTTGTAAGCAAAATCATAAACAATTGGATTTTTGTAGGATACATATGCTACCCCAAAACAATAAAAGAGTAAAAAAGGGGTTGTGAAAAACTCACATTTGAGATTGGATGACAACTTGGAAAATAAACAGAAAGCGCGTTATATGAAACCGAAGGATCGAATCTCGTGAGCTAAAATAATAAACACGATAATTACTAACTAAATAATGGAAAAAATAAAGGTTGGTTTTAAGGTTCATGTATTATTGATTATTTATATACCTTTACCTATTTTATTGTATTGAAATATTAAAGTTTAATGGATTTGACGATTTATTATTATAATATTATTTATGAGTTTTATATTAAATTTGTATATAATAATGTTACGGGATTCTAGTATTACCGGTATATTTTAGTTTAACGATTGACGGTTTAGATTTTATAAAGTTACAACAATATTATATATATACATATTTATGTATATATTTTACGAGTTTTAATAAGGGTTCGGGTTTGTAAAAGTTGGATTTTTGGATCAAAATGTTAAAGAAATTAAAACAACTTTTATTTAACCATAAAATAATTTTATTGATTTTAAAATGATTTATAAATATATATATGATTTATTATAATTAATAAAAATGGTTTTAAAAATAAATAACATGGGTTTGCTGTGACCCGGGTTCAAACCCGGGTCTCCACGTCCACAACAAGCAGACACAACCACTGAACCAAACCATTTTTGTTGTAAACAGATGGAAATAATAATTTATAAAGATCAGTTCAACTTCATCTTCTTTACAGAAAACCCTAGGTGTTCAATTCTCCATATCCAGACTATGTTTGATGGATTTAGGTTAGGGGTTTTGTTATACACTCGAAACTAATACGGATCCATATAAAATTTACCTTGGATGGTTTCGGAAAATGGGTGGACGAAGGGCTGGCCGGAATCGGATGTGGGTGAACGAGCCAGAGGTTATAACAGTTTGTTTGTATATTTCAAGGCTTGCGAAACCTTGGGACGAGGATTAGGGTCCTTTTTATAGTGTCAATTGGTTTAATTCGTGTTTAATTCGAATTATTGCGACTTAATAATAATTCCGACGAGTGGGTGATTAATGGGTGTTAATTAGGTGATAAATGGTAAAATAAATTAGTTAATAATGTTTAGGAGATGTGGAGACATCGTGGTATGTTCAACGGATCAAAACGAGTTATAAACGGGTATTTTAGGGTTCGCCGGCGGCCGGAAAACCCACCGGAAAACCGAGGACAGGAGAAGGGGACGGGGGCTGGGCTGGGCTGCTTTGATATTATTATTATTATTATTTTAATTAATTTACACTATGGCCCCTCTACTTTATAAGCATATATAAAACAAATTTTAAACTTAATTTACTTTTAACCCTTGATCTTTATAAATTTACTAAACTTGATAAAACTTTATATTCTTTAATATAAATTTAGATTGTTTACATTTTATGCTCGAATTGTTTGAAGCTTGATTATTTTATTAATGTTTAAGGCTCGGAGTTTCGTAGATTGAACGATACGAATAGATAATGAACGAATACAAACTTTAAATCATTGAAATTTATATAACTTGACAAATCTCATAAAAACAAATACATTGAAACGACTAACAGGTCGGTTCAACAAAAACAAATACAAATACGAATACGTAAAATTGACAAATGTCACATTACTTGTAATAAGAAAATATACACTGACATAACAACAATGTTACCTGAACATCAAATAGGTATCGCCCATTACGACTTCCACCAACAATAATCAGATTAGAGGTTAATCATCATAAACAATAATCATCATAAACAATAATCAGATTAGAGAGCTCAACAATCATTGAACAGACTATAAATAAGAAGTGCAACATTAAAATAGGACCTTCCTGGCCCAGAGATATTCAAACTTTTATCTAGCTATACAGTTCTTAATGAGCAAATAAGTAAAATTAGCTTGAAATTAAACCAAAACATGCAATGTAATGTTGCAATTTGAATGGCACATGCTTTAGAATTTCAAACATCCATCTGAATTTCAACATTACGTTAGATATTAACCCTAAGCACTTCTCTAACAAATTTAACTTAGGTTAAACACTTAAAACCTAATAATACGGCTTTCAGTCAAAGTCAAGGTCAAACAGAGTCTTCTATACAGTATTACAGTCCACTAGTCCAGTGATAATAATAAATTAAACATAACCAGAGCATAATAATTAAGTTACCGCAGCCGGTGTCACCGACGATGAGAGTGACGCGATTCTCCATTATCTTCTTCACGACTTTGCTCAGGAGAGACATGACCGGAAGGTTCTTAAAACTCTCCGACGCCGACGAGGATGACGTAATCGGCTCCCTCATCGTTAATCAAAACCCTACGATTAACAACATGGTTTGGCTACAGTGAGATATGTGCCTTCAAATGTCTGGCTAAAGCAAAACAACTAATTAAAAAATTAAACCCTAACGCTAACAACATTTGGAGGCACATACCTCACTGTAGATGAACTTCCTGCATATAATCCTTCAATCAACCAAAAACCTAGCTGTGGTGGAGGAGAAAGACCACCGTCTTGGGCGGTGGTGGTGATAGAGAGACACTGAACTCAAATATGACAAGCACTAGTTAGTTTTTGAAATTATGACACTGCTTTAATGACGTACAAAAATAAAAGTCATAATTCCTTTAATCTTTTAAAAATGTGACGTTTTTTTAATGACATACACATTTGCACGTCATAAATTGACGCATGTCATTGTGAACAGGTTATTAAAGGCTTTTTTTCTAGTAATGGTTTAACGTGTAAAACTGACACCTATCTAGATTTAGCGTTTAAAAAATAGACTTAATTTGCTAAATATTGAAGGTAATCAAATAACATATGTGTGTGACAACGGTGTGGGGGTGTCTGTATTGTACGTAGCAGTTGTGTGATGGTGTTTGTGTTATAACAGTTATGTGGTACAAGAATAGTGTAGCGACCGATTGTTCTTCTAGCTATGTTTTATGTTAACCCTAGATTTTTCGTTGGAAATAATCTGGAGAAAGTCTGTCAATAATTATATTGAAAACAACATGTCTAATTCCTCTATAAATACAAACAAATTTTCAAGTGATTTGAAAATTGTCTGCTCTAAATTAGCTACTAACGTGCCTCTTTGGCTTGAACTTTGCAAAAGACACCGATGATCGAGTGATTAGGCCATAACATTGTCAAATATGACAATTCTTACATATTAATTAGATTACATCTTCAAGACCCCCCATTTGTGTAGAGTTTTATGTGAGAATCGGGGTTTAAACTAGGGATGAGCATGGTACCGGACCGGTACCGACCGGTCCCGATCCCGAAAATCCCTAATTCTTGGTACCGGTCCTGGTACCGAAATATTTGGTTCGGTACCGAGACGGTACCGGGATTATACCGGTACCGGAGGTAAAAAATCGGGAAATACCGGTACCGTACCGGTCCCGAAACTTAAAACTTTGGTACCGATTCGGTACCGACGGTACCAAATCGGTACCGATCCCGATTTTGCTCATCCCTAGTTTAAACCACATTAACTGTGTAACACAACCCAATAAATCTCGAGAGAGGGAAATGTATACAAATAAGTTAACGCTAGTATGTGTGTGTACATGAGAGAACATGCACACATGAAAAACATATAAAAACAAGACTTACAAAGACACTTACATCGATATTATATAACTAACTAGTGTTATACTCGGCACGTTGCGTCAGGGAAGGTCCGTAAAACATGGACGGTGGTAAAATTCAAGCATTGCCGGTCCCAAACGTTGAGGGGTAGGTCAATACGAATTCGATCGGTTTCTATTATGTGTGTTATTGTACCGGAACTAACACCAAAATAAATAAATGATAATAATTGAGATGAGCGTAACTGTTCCCGAATGAATTGTTCTGAACACCTGGCACTAACCATGAATAGCACTTATCACTCGAACCCAAAGTTGGGTAGGAAAAGCCTTAAACCTGCACCACCATTTGGTTAGTAGTGTTGTACTCGACCCTCTAATGCCTCCAACACCAACTCCCCCTTGTTCCCAAGTTGATTTTTGTAAAAATGCACGAATAATGCATGTTGTTTGATAATGAATGTTTCCATTCCTAGCCACCATGATTGTAGGATTCATGATTCATTGGCTCACATTCACCATCCTCATTATTATTGTTATATATTCTATCTCCATTGTTTACACACATGACAAACCTAGCTACATATCTTTTAATAATTATGTTTCCACTAAGTTACTATGTACAAAGGGAGTAAGGGACGTCTTTTACACGTGCCAACTAAAGAATAGATATAATATTTGTCGTGATAAAAAACACACTTTAAAATTATACTAGGTGTTCATAGCGGGTTGACTCGGTACCATACTTTAGTATATTTTTTAAATCAGATAATGATTCAAGATTTCAAAATGAAACATCACAAACGCTAGTTTATAACTATGAGGACCATAAACCATAAAGAAACCATGCTACATCGATGTGATTAAAAGTTTGAGGACCACAAACCATTGTTGAATTTTGACTTTCTAACTATATGTTTTGTGTACCTGCATTTTATTAAGTTTTCACATTTTCCGCTCCTTAGGACCTTTAGGGGGTGTTTGGTAGAGGGATTTGATTGGGGAGAAATGGAATTAGAAATATTTCTTTTGTTTGTTTTCCACTTTTCATTTCTATTTCTCTAAAACTAGAGAATTCCATTTCTCTTTAAAACAAAGAGAAATCCAGTTCTCAGCAGCTTCCTCATAGCATGTCACCACCTCGTCTCCGGCCACCACCTCGTCTCCGGCCACCACCCCATCTCCGGCCGCCACCTCGTCTCCAAGTCTGCAACCGCCACCTCGTCTCCGCCGTTCGCAGTGGTGAACACAGAGATGGTAACCGGTTGTAGGTTGCAGGTGGTACGGGTGAACGGAGATTAGGGTTTCAAGTGGTGGTTCGTGGTAGGTTAGGGTTTTCAGATGGTCGGGTGATTGTGGTCGCAGGTGGGTGACAGTGGTGGTGGAAATCGGCGGTGGTTGCAGGTGGCTTCTGATTATCATCATCATCATCGCCACCACAACCACCACCACAAAATCTCCAAAGAGACAGTGATGACAGATCTGAGCCTCCTTTTTCTATATTTTATGTTCCAAAAATTTGAATCTTTTTAATTTCTTGTGTACTGTGGTTGAAGAAGGGGGTTTGGTGGCGGCAGCCGGTGGTGGTGGGCTGTGGTTGAAGAAAGGGCTGTGGTGGTGGTGCTGGTGGTGGTGGGGCTGGTGGTGGTGGTGGGGCTGTGGTGGTGGGGCTGCGGTGGTGAGTGGTGTCAGGTTGGGTGGAGGTGGGGTTGGGTATGGTAGAGTTCTCTGTTTATTTTCTCGTGTACCAAACAAGAGAAATGATTCTCATTCTCCATACCAATTATCTTTCTCTACAATTCCATTTCCATTTCTATTTTCTCTCCATTTCCATTCTCTGTACCAAACACCCCTAAGTCGCTAACTGAAATAGGTGAGTCATTTATGTGACCATCGTCATGGAAACTTAATCCCGAGGAAGGCGTATGTCGTATGATGTGTTGATGACTGTTGAGTATAGCTTGATGGCTATAGGTGGTCCAGGGTGTCACAACATCGTGACTAAGGTGGAGAGGATAGCTTGAGAGATCAAATACTAGGTCCTCTCTTGGGGAAAAGGTTGAAGTCCAAACGTAAGTGTCAAAGGCCATGAGGAGCCCAATAGCCCATGAATGCAGGTTTAAGCTGTCTAATGGGTCATATACAAAGCCCACGTGTGCTTTGGGCTTTTAAAAAATCATCCATTTTAGAGAACCGTATGAACTTAGTGCCGTCCAAACCGCTCGTCGCTCGAACTCGCTCGAAAATTGCTCGAAAAATGCTCGCTCGTTTTTTCGCTCGATTGTAAACGAGCCGCTCTGCTCGTTTCGGTTTATAAACGAGCCAGGCAACGAGCAAAGGTCTGCGCGGTTCGGTTCGGCTCGAATACTTTTAATTTATTTTAGACATAATTATATATGAACAAATATATAAATATATAGACAAAACACATAGATATAAGCTTAAAATTTTTTAAACCCCTTAAAAATTTTCCTATTCGTCTTCGCCTTCGTTTTATTTGTTCGCTTCAAGTTTTTAAATTACTAGAAGTTTGTTTACATGATTATTATATCTCACTTCAAACTTATTTTTAATAAAAATTTACAATTTATTACATGTTTGTCTTAAAACTATTAATTTATTTATAAAACATATTATTTACAACATTCAAATTTGTTTCTTATAGAAAATTTTAAAGTGAAAAAAAAATAAATAATGCTCGAAATCGTTCGATGTTCGATCGAAAAATGTTCGATTCGATTTTAGCTCGTTTTGGTTTTCGCTCGGTTCGAATTTCAGTCATTCGGTTCGGTTCGGTTATAAACGAGCCAAACAACGAGCAAACCTTCGCTCGATTTGGCTCAGCTCATGACCTGCTTGAATTAGACCACCAACTACCAAGCCAGTGGTTTCCCAAACAATTTTTTTACTTCCTGTTAAACATAACATGATAAGATTAACTTGGTTTTATAATTGCTTTATATATATATATATATATATATATAAGGAAAGGTTCAAATAAAAAGTTTGTTTTTTCTAAGAAGCTAAGAAGGAGGATATTTTAGTCTACTATCTTAATATTGAAAACCCACTTAATTTAATTTTAAAAACCCACTTAATTAAAATCCACTTAAGTTTTCACTCATCTCCTGCAACCACCACCGCCCACCGCCACCACCTTGCCGGAAAAGTCTTCGGAAATTTCGCCAGAAAATAAACACAATGGAAAACACTGTGAAAAACACAATGAATAAAACACAATGGAAAAAACACTACGAAAATAAAACACAATGAAAAACACAATTAAATAACAAAACGTAAAAAACACAATGAAAAAAACACTATGAAAAAATAAAACACAATTGTATAACACAATTTTGTAAAACACAATTTTGGTAAAACACACCTTATAAAAAACCCACGAATTTTTTTTTATTTTTATATAACAATATGGTACTCATATAAAAGATAAAAAACACTCGTTATTAAGGTGAATTTTTTTTTAAAAAAAATATCGTATTAAAAAATTATGGACGTTTTAAAATGATGGGGGAATTTGACATGTGCATTGCATGTGGAGAGAGAAAATCAATAAATGTGGTATTCCTATTATGCCCTTATCCTTATTTTACACTTGATGATCTCTCTAATCTAATCTCAACCATTCAAGTTTAAAATAAATGAACAATATTATTTCCGATCCTTCCTACAAAAACTAATTTTCTTATTATAACTCAACCCTATAAATATAAAGTATTACTTACATATCACCTTTTTGGTGTTCACCTCTTTTTTATTTTATTTTTTCTTATTTTCTTTTACAGTTTTTTTCTTCTAAATAAGGTGAGTTTTATAAGCATCTGTTTAAAAATAGTCACTTGTTTATCTTAAAAGTCTTTCTATCTTATAAAAATTATTTAAAATTTCTTTGAAAGCTTTTTCTTTAAATCATTTATCTTATAGTGGCTGTACTTTTTTTAATTAAATGTTAGTTATGTAAAATATTTAAATAGCAAATCTATATCTATAATATATATATATATATATATAAACGAAAACCCAAAAATCCTACGTGTCGCGATGTGGTCGCTCCCCCTTTTTTTGGAGTCTCCAGACTTGCTTGATTTTTAAATTGAGGCTTCTCATGCATTTGACCCAAATTCACGGATATGGGTCTTATCAAACTCAGATATTTCTTAAACGGGTTATAACATCTCATTAAATTAAAAACTAATCTCACCAAATATTTGATTTAAAAATCCTATAAAGTAATGATATACCCAAAATTAATATCTGATTTATTTATAAAAAGTTATAAATTATTTATAATTAAAAAACCAATTTTATAGTAAAAAAAATAAACCGGTCTTGGGTCTTATCAAACCCAACCATAAGTATATTATTAACTTTCATATAATAAAAAAATAAAATCCAAAAATTAAATAATATATTATAAACAAATAAGATAAAACAACCCCCGTAATACGGGGGATAAAAACTAGTATAGGCATATACCTTGAAGTTCATAACTTACGTTGAATTATTTCATGATAGTTATTGCAATTATCGTTAGAAATGTTTTTGCAATATGCAAAACTAGCTCAATTTACAATAATATAAACCATATACGTTGAAAATAAAGTGGATACTAGTAAAGTATATACCCACAAAATATATACTCAATAGAAAAAAAAATTGGAATACATATTTCAAAAGTAACGTTTGAATTATGTGTGAAGTATATTTATAACTTGTTTCCAAAGAAAAGAATCTTGCTCTTTTTTTCCAAAATAGAAATTGAAATGAATGCTTTTAAAGTGTATATTTTGTAATCGGATGTTGATTTATCAATTTTTGTTCATCGTTGAATATCGGGCAACCATAGAAGATAATAAACCCCATATTAGACGGCCCATTAGGCTTTGGCACACCCAAGTTACTTATAACTCATAAAGAGAACTTACATGAGTGCGGGTTAATACCTAATTTTGGAAAACTGAATAGGCCTAACAGACTAAAGTAACAGTTAAACCTATACCTATATGCTATGATTTATGATTTTATGGTGTGAACTCTGGAAAGTAGGGATGAGATCGGTACCGTACTTTGTACTTGAAAATACTCGTATCAAAATCAGTAAATATGGGTATCCATACTTGTACCCTAATTTATGGTAATGGTACCGGTATAGGTACTTTAGGTACGATAGCCGCTTTGATACCATTTTTTTAAAAAAAAAAATCAATAAACGTGGTATCGATAGACGATACTAGTACCATAACTACAATTAGTTATTTATAACAAGGTTGCAAAAGTCGTTAGGCGGACCCTAGGCGGCCGACTGGGGAGTTGAGAGTACTCGGAGTACATGGAGAGTACTTGGACATGGTAAATATAAAGAAAATTAATTTTTGAATATTATATATTTGTCAAAATAAGCATAATTCACGTCAAAGTGGTACTCTAGCTAACTTGACAACTTTTGAATGCCTTTTAACTAACTTTTAGACAACCCTAACCCGCCTAGCTCGACTTTTGACTGCCTAGCCCGACTTTTTGTTCGACTTTTGACCGACTTTTAGAAATTCATTGCCCGACTAGCCCGACTTTTGACCACATAGCCCGCCTCTCTCGACTTTGACTGCTTCCGACTAATGAAGGCCGACTTGGAAAAAGTCTTCAAGGTAGGGGTCCAAGGACCAACTAGTCGGCCTTGGAATTCAACTTTTTAACACTGATTTATAAAATCAAAACCGTAATACCACAACCAACACATAATACCAAAACTAAAAATTAAACAAATCAGCCATAATATAAAATTCATTAATGGTGGCTGTTACTAGGTATTTATTGGAAAAAGATGAGAACAAAACTAGGGTTTGATTTTAGTGCTTAATATTTTGATTATCAATTGTTTTGAAAAACCCGCTTGAAGCCTTGAGGATATCTCAATAAAAACATGGTTAAAGTAATGAGTTTTAAAAATCTCAATAAAAATCTTTACATATTCCTAACGGGTACAGAATAATTGTACCTATATCTGAAATACGTTTAAATTAGAACTTAGACTTTATTAACTTATGAGAGCACTTGTTTGAGTTATTTCAAGCTTGATTTCTAAAGTTTAAGTTGAATCGTTATTATTTATTATTTAATTTACATTCATATATTTAATTTATATAAGTATTTTTAAATATAAATTTTATATCACATCATATATATTCTTTAGTTACTTTTAACATGATTTTATATAAAATATTATTTATTAGATAAGTATATTCATTTTACTAAACAAAAAAAATTATATAAATAATAAACTCACTTAAGCTCGCTGGTGACTATAATAAAGAAAATGTTTCCCCACATCTTGTATAATTTTAATTTTAAAATTGGTTTTACCGTGTCTTGTTCTGGTCCGGTTCGTCTACTTACTGAAAATCGGGAATCATAGTCTCATATCTGTTTGTGAAATTGTACCTCATACCCGATCCAATACCCATAAGATAATTAATTACATGCCAATATCGAGCTTATTTGCCGGTATCAGATTCCCTGTTTATGTTAGTGATTTTTAATTATGTATTTTTTTTACAATTATATATTTTAGATAATTGTATGCTTTTATCAGACTCAAACCTGATTAATTATTTTTTTATTAGTCCCATAATCGTCCACCTGTCCACTCCAAAATAACAGCAGGTAAAATTTAAACACATTCACTGTAATCTACTGTCAATTTAAAAGTTACATTAACCTGGTTGGTATCAAGGGTAAATTCATACGAATGTACACATTTTACGCGTTGGTGGATAGAAGTTGGTGAAAGGGCCCCACCAGGGTTGGTGAGGGGTCCACATCAAATTAGTAGGTGGTTTCTACGAGCACCCAACACCCATTCACACTATAAATATACCCCCATTCACTCCTAACCAATTCGTCTCTCTCTTAAGTCTTAACCTTAACCACCTCCTCCAGATCTCACCTTTTGATAATATTATTATTATTATTCTACCCAAATTAAGGTACCAATTATTATTATTATTATTATTATTTCTTCATGCTTTGCATAATTAGGTTTTATTACTTGCAGATCTGGCTCATTTTGTTGTGGAATGACGTCAGATCTGTTTAGTTTGTTCGTTTATTTATTAGATCTGGATTGTTTGCGTCGATCTTTTGTCGTGAAGCTTTAAATGTGTATTATTGTTTAGGTTAAAATGTTAAAAGTTACTGCTAGGTGACAGATCTTGTTGTTTATGTCTCAACCTTTTGGTGTTGGTTACTGGTTACTGATTGTTGTGATTTTGTATTTAAAGTACTGTTTAGGAGTAATTAATTAGAAAGTCAATTAATAAAAAGTCAACTGTATTGTATAGACTATCGACTAATACTTCATTAGTTGAAAATAGACTGTTAAGTGTTGGTTTATTATACTGATAGTTGTAGATCTCTAGCTATTTAATTCATTAGTGTGAGTATATGAACTAGAAATGAGCAAAAACCGAACCGTTAACTGAAAATTTTAATCTGAATTAACCGTAACCGAACAAACCGACGGTTATGGTTAAGTGAATATGATTAACTGAAAAGAGTTCAGCGGGTTGTGCACAGTAACCCCTCGATGCCAAAGAATGATAACTTTGTTTCTAGTAGGATCAATTTTGCCATTCAAAAGGGGTGGCGGCGCAACTTGTTGTCCGCTTACCTGCCTTTCTATTGTAATTGGATCCTTTTATTATAATATGCAAATCTTATTTAAAAAAAAATAACTGACCATTCGGTTATGGTTAATGTGCCTTTGTGAACCTGACCTGAACCCTAGTTGACGGTAAATGTACGCATGTTTAACCAACCGTGTGGTTATGATTTTGGTTATGCAATCTTCTATAACCGAACCGACTTTTGCAGATACCCTAAATTATGAACAATATTGATTTGATGTTGACTTCGATTATTAGATATGTATAAACTAAAAAGATTCCTTGTCTTATTATTTGGAATAAAGTTGTTTTAGATCTGTGAATTTGATTCTCATTCTAGTGGATTAAAGTAGTAGATTCCAATTAAGGTGATGATTCTGTAACACTATTAACCGTTGCTGTCACATTCGTAGTGTGTTCTATATCTATGATAAAAGATATTCGTATTGGATTGACCTTGACACGTCATATCAAACACTTTTTTGCATGTTTCAGTTAAGAGATGGAGACCTTTCTATTCACATCCGAGTCAGTCAACGAGGGACACCCCGACAAGCTTTGCGACCAGGTCTCGGACGCCATCCTTGACGCCTGCTTAGCACAAGACCCCGACAGCAAGGTTGCCTGTGAGACTTGCACCAAGACCAACATGGTCATGGTCTTCGGTGAGATCACCACCAAAGCAACCGTCGACTATGAGAAGATCGTCCGTGACACTTGCAGGGAAATTGGATTCACGTCTGCTGATGTCGGTCTTGATGCTGACAACTGTAAGGTGTTGGTTAACATTGAGCAACAGAGCCCCGACATTGCTCAGGGTGTTCACGGACATTTGACCAAGAAGCCGGAGGAAATCGGTGCTGGTGACCAAGGCCACATGTTCGGTTATGCTACTGATGAAACACCCGAGCTTATGCCTTTGACTCACGTCCTTGCGACTAAGCTTGGTGCTAAGTTAACCGAAGTGAGGAAGAACAACACTTGCCCGTGGCTCAGGCCGGACGGGAAGACCCAAGTGACCGTTGAGTACCTAAACGATAATGGTGCGATGGTTCCAATCAGGGTTCACACTGTTCTTATCTCAACCCAACACGATGAGACCGTGACAAACGACCAAATTGCTGCTGATCTTAAGGAGCACGTGATCAAGCCTGTCATCCCGGCTCAGTACCTTGATGAGAAGACCATCTTCCACTTGAACCCATCGGGTCGGTTTGTGATCGGTGGTCCACATGGTGATGCGGGTCTGACCGGGAGGAAGATTATTATTGACACATACGGTGGATGGGGTGCTCACGGTGGTGGTGCTTTCTCCGGGAAAGATCCAACTAAGGTGGACAGGTCTGGTGCTTACATTGTGAGGCAAGCAGCCAAGAGTGTTGTGGCCTCGGGGCTTGCACGCAGGTGCATTGTGCAGGTGTCTTATGCTATTGGTGTCGCTGAGCCATTGTCTGTGTTTGTGGATACATACAAGACTGGAACTATCCCGGATAAGGATATCCTTGCTCTGATTAAGGAGAACTTTGACTTTAGGCCCGGGATGATGGCTATTAATCTTGACTTGAAGAGGGGTGGGAACTACAGGTACCAGAAGACTGCTGCTTACGGTCACTTTGGACGTGATGATCCTGATTTCACCTGGGAGATTGTTAAGGATTTGAAGCCCAAAGCTTGAGTGTGACAGTTTCATGAGAATGATTCTTTGGCCCTGAACACGGCTCACGGAAAATAAACTAGCTTTTGTTGATTTTCTGTAGCTTTAAGATGGGAAAACATACGTAGGATCCTTTTGTTTGTTTGGTCATATGTTTGTTTGTGTTTCTGTGTCTTTTTCTTTAATATTTGCTTGCTGGGATTTCAAAACTTTGATGGAGATGCATATGTTACTACTTACATGTACTATGGAACTCAAGTTATTGAATTATCAACTTGCTATCGTTTATGTCAAAAGTATAATGAGTTGTTAATTCAGTTCTATTGAATGCATGAATGATGCCTATGAGACATCGATAAAGTTACGTGCTGGGATCAATCATGGCTGAACAATATTCTCGTCAGCATAAGTATATGCGATATATCAATGTTGTCATGGAGTTTGACATCACGAACAGTCCAACATTAGATGAGATTTGTGTAAAAAGAATTGGATTCGAGTTTATTTATTAAAATTATGCCAACTCAAATTAAACAAAAGATTAAAATTGGTCACTATTGGAACACTTGCTAACTTAAAATGGGTTAAATAAGTAACAATGGAACCTATTGGTAATCACCTTTTTTTTTTTAACAGTAACTTTCATAAAACAACCAAAAAAGCGAGTAACTATCGATTTCCACATATCCCAATCTAAACTCACACAATTTCCTTGGTTTTTTGTAACACCTTTGTTTCTCCCAACACTTTATCAATCTTTACCGGCTTGTTTTCGAAGATGAACTCGTTTCGATTTCCACCTATTGGGGTAGTCACTTGCTGGTGTGTGAAAGAATTTAGGGTGTATTATGTCATAAACATATTTCTTAATTTTGCAAGGATACTTATGAAATTTTCCCAATTTGATTCGGTTTCCTTTGTATTATCTATCTTTAGTTCATCGTTATGCTCCTATAGTCTTTAGTTCATCATTATACTCCAATAAAGAGTTGATCAATAACACTCCAATAATTTGATTAGGTTTTCATTATTCTATAGTCAACACCAACCTTCACAAAAATAAATATGGTAGATTAACCCTTTTTGATACCAATTTGTATCTTAAATGATTCAATTCAACCCAAGCTGATTTTAGTTCGAATTTTGACACGAATCAAAGTGATACTTTTCTATAACGACTCATTTTGAACTAAACTTAGTTTAACTCAACATCTAACCCAACCTGCCCGTTTTAGCAGGCTTATGTCACATATCAAAAGGCTTGAAATTTTCAGAAAAATCTAATTCATAAATCAAAGGACCTTGAGGCAAGGTCCTAGAACATTATACATAATATATTTGTATAAAACTTCCCATAAAAATCTACAGTCACATGATTTATTAGTATGAATAAGGTGAACTCGTCTATCACCTATAAAATAAACTCGCTTATAAAGTATTCACAAACAATACAATATGTTTTTCTGTTCACATAATCTCGCATTCCTTTGTTAGTTGTGTGCATCGGTACAGGTATCGGAAATAACGCCAAACTTAAACTTACCCATCTTATGAAGCAAGTCTACTGTCACATAGGGTAAGCTTTCCCTTAAAAGGGTTGAAAGGGACTGGCATCAAGAATAACACCCTACAAAACAGATCAATAACTTCTTGCTATTTCTAATATACTAAATGACTACCAGGCTAAGCTCTCCTCTGTGGGATATCCCGACTCCTGAGAGCCCGCAAAAGGGTTAGATATTACTCTCCATTTAATGTTCGTCAAATCGCTATGAATTTGTACACTAAGATATTGTTAAAAAGATAGGATCATCCTCAAATCAAATTGGCTATGACCTTTTGACAAATTTCTTCTAAGGCACTGTCTGGAACATCGATCCTCAAAATGAGAGCAAGGTGCTATAATGACGCGCGCCTCATGCAGTCGAAGTTGTACATGTTTTAACTTGATTTCAGCTTTGGTAGGGGCTAGCTAAGACCTCACCTTATCATCTTCACATCGATCCTGCAAGAAAATTAACATTTTGTACAAGTTCATCATTTTTTCAACAGCTTCTAACATGAATGGAAAACCTACGCAACAATGAATCTACATCTTCATACAAATTCACCTTTCCCCATTTTTTTTTATTTTTTAGCTGCATATAGATACATAAAGTACAAGGTAAAAGACTCTATTGAGTGTACCTGGTGATGACCTGTCCAATACCCAATGATTCTCATGAAAAGTGGTCATCTAGGCAGTCTTAGAAAGAGCCGCTCTTGACCAACCTGCACAAGACGCAAACAATTAGATTTTGATTTTTTTCAATCCACAAAAAAAATCATTTTGAACAGATTTTTCAGGGTATTATTGCTCACATCAGGTGAGTCTGATTGGTGTATAGTCATCAGTAGTGTCTCGAGACTACAGCTTGAAAACAGCTCTCCAGAAGAATCTTTTCTTTCAAGATTGCTCTTAAATCATGATATAAGTTTTACTTTATCACGTAAGCTTGAAAAACTTTTTAAGCACTTCCTTAGACTCATTATCCAACTTATGTGTGGTCAACAACTTCACTAGGTTAGTTGACGTGTGTGCATCTGCAGAAAAACCAGCATCAAGCATTCTTCTAAGAAACTGAATCGCCATTTTCGTCTCATTCCATCGAAGAAATCCTTGAATAATAATATTAAAGGTAAACGCATCTGGCATGCAGCCTGCAACCATCATATCCTGGAGCAAGTGATTTGCATCCTTAAGTTTACCATTTTTTAATAAACCATTCATCAAAATATTATACGTACGTAGGTTAGCCTGCAAACCTTGAGAAGAAAGATCCCGAAAAAGTTCCTGACCGACATCAATTTTCCCAGCTTTACACATGCCATCAATGAGAATATTCCAAAGAACAATATTAGGGCGCACTCCAACACATTCCATATTTCTTAATAGTGCTAATGCATCATCAAACTTTTCATTTTTATATAACGAATCTATCAAAGTAGAGTAAGTAACAATAGTTGGAACTAGGTCATGATTTTGTATGTCATCAAGAAGCAAAAGTGCATCCTTGAGTCTGCCAACATGGCACAAAGCCGTTGATGAGAGTATTGTAGGTCACAATGGTGGGATTAACTCGTTTTCCAGTCATTTCCTTAAATAATCTCAATGCTTCACTTATCATTCTACTCTTGCAATAACCGTTTATTAGAATATTATATGTATAAAAACCGGGGTCTAATCCTAACTCAGGAAGTTTCCTGAAAAGTTCCTCACCGACTTCAACTTTTCCAGCTTTACACATACCATCAATGAGAATATTGTATAAATCAATATTAGGAACCACTTTAATCTCTTCCATCGTCCTAAACAGCGTGAAGGCTTCATTAAATTTCCCATTTTTAAAACAAAAAATCAATCAACGTAGAGTACGCAACAACATCAGGAACCAAACCACAATCTTGCATTTCATCAAAACGAAGAAGCGCATCGTCAATTCTACCAACTCGACACAAACCGTTAATAAGAGTCGTGTACGTTACAATATCAGGAACTATTCTCTTTCCATACATTTCCTTAAACAGATATAAAGCTTCATCTAATCTCTTCATCTTGCAGTACCCGTTAATCAAAATATTATACGTAACAACATCAGGCACACATCTATACGACCTCATAACACCAATCACATCACCCGATTCCTTAACCTTCCCATCTTTACATAACGAATGAATTAAAATATTAAACGTAACCACATTCGGCGAAACGTTTCTCTCAAGCATTTCATCGAACAGTTGGCGTGCTTCTTCCCGTAAAACCCAACTCACACAACCCTTTAATCAAACAGTTGAACGTCGTAACATCCGGTCGAACACCTTTACCGATCATCTCACAGTAGATATCCACCGCCTCGGTAACCCGCTTATCTCTGCACAAACCATTAACAACCACATTGTAATAATGCACACCCATCTTATTATTATTACAATTCTCACTTCTTTCTATCTCTCTGAGCATAATAACAGCAGCTTGAGTGTCACCTGACTTACATAACCTCCGGAGAGTTGCCGCCACGTCAGCTTGAAACCCTAATTTTGATTGTGAAGTTTGATCATCAGTATGGATTTGATTCAATTGGTGAACCGGGTTAACAATTGTGCTATCGATTATGGTTTTAAAGGGGATTAATGAGTCTCTAAGCTCTCGGATTACAGTTTCTTGATGGGAAATTAATTTGGGGGTTTAGAGAAGAAGCAGCTTGTCTCATTGATATGGGTTTTACTAAACCCTAATTTGGGATTTCATATTAATCCCCAAAAATCCAAAATAGAAAGAAAGTAGTCCATGTTGAACAATTGGTAAGAAAAATGGTTATTATGTAATGTGTGTTGACTTTTTGATTGTGTTTTATAAGAAGGTCACAGATTTATTTACAATTCAAACTATTACAATAAAGTAACGTTTTGAACATGAGTTTTCAGTTTTGATGATGTAGTTTTTTTTTTTCAACTGCTTAAAGTACATTATTTATTTGTTACCCGGATTATTACAAAAAATTAATTATGAAATTTGGAATGTCTAAATTAGAAGTAAAACAATTTACTATGTTAAATTAAATGCTGGTTTAATTCAATCTAAGTATATTATGTTTCCGAGTAAGATTTAGAAAAAGGAATTGTAAGGTTGCCCACGGAAAATCGTGTTTGACGGCTTTGTTTAAGAAAATAGATGTAGATAAAAATATGGTAAGGAAAGTTCATATTATTTACATTCTTTTAAATTTTCATATTAGAGAGATCTAGAAGGAACGTATTTTTAACACGAACTCCAGAACACAATAGTTAATTATATAACTATTGTTTTTTCATTAAAAGTTAGATTAAAAAGACATAAATACCCTCCAATTTTACCGAATTTTTGAATGGAGTTCAAGTTCACAAAATGAATGAAAATGGCAAAAAAAGAAACCATAAGGAAGGGAAAATTTTTTTTGATAAAGGTAGCAAAAGTGACCAGATGACATTAACAAAAATGAAAATGACAGTTTACCCTATAGTAAGTATAATATCTACCGGGCTTTTAAGACCAATCCGACCAGTGAATGATAGAATGCCAACCCCACTTGCAAACGTTGGGTGTGATCATTTCTCCCAATATTATCTGTGATCAAGCCTTTGGCAGTTAATTTTAAAAACTGAATTATTAGTGTGCAGTTTTAAAATAAAAAAAAATAACAAAATCCTGATATCAACAATAGCTGCAATAATAAGAGGAACTATGAACCAAGTACATGTACCATTTCTAATAAAACAGAAACCACATTCCAGTTGAACATTCAAGCAAAATGCAAATTTAAATACATACTTCAGCTATTAAACCATGTTAACATGTTAATAAACTCAAAAGCAAAAAAAAATATTACAGTTAACGTGAAGCGGGGTCCATCTCAGACGGGTCAACTAGGCCTTCCAACACAACAAGTTCATCCAACAACGCGAGCTTTTCCTCCTCTAAAGATTTAACTGCATCTTGAACATCTTTCGTTTCTCTTCCCAAGCTAAATCTTTCTTCTCGAGAAGTAAATACTTGCGTCTCAAGGAACGATACTCGTTACTTGTTGAAGAATCGGGTAAAGAATCAGTAGTCGAGTTTTCTTGTTGTTGGAAGATTTGGGGTGACTTTCTTTTGGAAGGACGGTTTACTTCATGAGCACCCTGCATGTTGTTTTCCTTGTGTCTGGTTCTTTGGAAGCTTCTGTGCAGCGGGTTTCCTTTTTGTCGGTTTTGGTACGATTGTTTCCTCGACTGAAATCATATTATGGTCTTGCATGTTCTAAACTTCTGTAGTGTCAATCTGAACATAAAAAGAAAGGTAAAACCGTAAAACAACCAACAATCAACCTCAATCCAATACAGAACAATAACCAAACCGTTAACTGAAACCGTACCGAAAATCGGTAATCGGTTTTTTTTATATGCCCTTGGTTAACCCAAACAGAACCATTAATATTTTCATATGTTTCTAGCTTTTATACCTCCACTTCACGCATTTCTAAGGAAAAACTTTAGCCCAAAGTTGGTTTCAGACTTTCAGTTATTACCAAAATTTACCGAACTTAACAGAATACCAACAAACTAACCGAATAAATCAAACCGATTGGCTAATAACATAGATTAACTGATGACTTCAGTTTCGGTTAAAGCTAATAAGTAATAACCAAACCGAACCGTACACACCCCTAGTTAACATACACCTTTATGACTGATGATAATTTTGGTTCCGTCACACTGACAAACTAACCGAATACACCGAACCTATTAACCAAAAACAATTGGCTAATAAAATTTATTAACCAACGAGTTTGTTTTAAATCTATAACATATCTTATTATTCTTATGGAAGAGTACACAATTTAGATCAATTTGGGGGAACTAATTTGTCATCTACCTTCAGTTATCAATAATTGATTAAAAAAAAAGAAACTGTAGTAATAAACCCTAAGTAAAGTAAATCTGGCGGTATGAATTCAATTACAATTACATAAACGGTGTAATCATAAAAAAGAAAAGGATCCATACCTGTAATTAATTAAGCAAGCAAGCAAAGGAAACCGAGATTACGGAATAACGATCGATCGGAAGAACCTTGAATTTGGTGGAGAGGTAATAAATAAACAACAAGGTTTTGGAATATGATGCAACCTGCTTCTCAAAATATGTATATGTATATGTATGTATGATTTTGATATAAAGTCTATATCTATATTTCTTAGATTAATTTATTTTAGTTTTAG
>NW_027492627.1:0-55787 GCF_021521415.1 Bidens hawaiensis | reverse complement strand
TAAAGGATCCAATGCAATAATTGATTATCGTATAATACGTACGCGAGTTAATACATTCACTTTTATGAATTGTTAACTAAAATCAGATATCGACTTTAAAATTCCGACCAAGTTCAGAAATAGATTCAATTGATATGTTCATATGATGAAATCGATGATCGATTGATGATTATTTGATGATTGCGAGATTATATTAAGTGATTTCGGTGTCCAATTTCATGTTTTACATAAAGCTTAATTTCAGGTCGGATCTTGTGAACATTTAAAGTTTTCATTCTGAAATTCTGAAACTTTTGTTCAGAACTTCTTAGATTTTTGTACTGAATTTCTTAGTTTTTTATTCGGAAATTTTAAAATTTTGTTATGAACTTATTAGATTTCTATTATGAAATTCCAAGACTTTTGTTCTGAACTTCTTAGAGTTTTGTACTGCATTTTTTAGCTTTTTGTTCTGAACTTTTTAATTCTTGTTTAGAACTTCTTAGATTTTTGTTATGAATTTCTTAGACTTTTGTTCTCAAATTCTTATATTTTCGTACTGATTTTTTAACCTTTTGTTTTGAACTTTTTATGTTTTGTTCAGAACTTCTTAGATTTAATTGTTCTATTCTTCTTAGATTTTTGTTTAGAGCGTTTTAAGTTTTATTCTGAACATTTCAGTGTTGTTCAAAATGTTTAAACATAATATTTTAAACCCCATCAAAGCTCAATTATTGTATTATTATGCAATTTCATAATCAATTGATGACTCTAAAGCTTCCTACACATTAATTCGATTGATTAAATTATCAATTTGAAGATCAAGCGTCTAACTTCTTTTGTTGGTATCTACTCAACAACTGATTGAAACGAATAAAAATTAATGATGGATCAAATTAGTATGATTAGGTTGAAAATTGAAAAACAAATTGCAATTGTTAAAAATTGTATGATTTTGTTTTGAGGTCTTATTTTCATGTAATGAACATTTTTAGGGCTAGATTAGGTAGACATGCAAATTAGGTAGACATGGGTCGACGGTTGAATTAGGTAGACATGGGTCGACGGTTGAATTATATTGATATAGATGGTTGCTCGATGAATTAGTTGATTAATTAGATCGTAGAATTAGATTTTGATTATTTACGATTAAGTCACCGCTTGAAATTGAAATTCTAAAAGCTCGCATACCTAATGTACGATAACTGATTATTGTATAATAGCCCACCCATATATATATATATATATATATACACATACACATATATACACACACATGATGATTTAAGGATTACGTACAATGGACCAAGTGAAGTGAATATTGTTTTGTTAAAATAAAGTTATAGACCTGACAATAAATTTAATATATAACTAAGGGTCTGTTTGGTATAAGATAATAGAATAAAGTAGGGAATGAAACGAAGGAGGTAACGAAATGAACAAGGAATGTAATTGATCAATACCATCCCATTGTCTTGTTTGGTTACCATGTGAGAATAAAATGGAACATTACTTTGTGTTGTTTGGTATGTAGGAAAAGACGAAGGAATAAAATAAAATTGGTGGCGAGTAGTAGCGATGGTGGGGGCGATAACGGTGGGTGTGGCGGATGATGTTTGGCGATGGTCGGTGGCGGTAATAGTGGTCGCAGTGGTGGGTGACGGTGGTGTGCGTCTGGGAGATGGCGGTTGGCGGCTAGTGGCGTGTGGGTGGCGGTGGTGGTGGTTGGCGGTAGTGACGGGGAGCGTGGGCTGTGGTGGTTGGTGGTGGTCGGTGGCGGTGGTCGGTGACGGGCGATGGTGGTGGTTGTAGCAGGGGTAATGGTGGTGTGGATGGTTTTAGAAGCTGTGGAGGTTGGTGACTGAGTGGTAGTGTTGGCGGTGGCTCATGGAGGTGGTGGTGGAAGGGTGGTGAAGGTGATGTAGGGTGGTGGTGGGAGGATGATAAAGGTGATGTAGGGTGAAAGAAGGAATAGAATGAAAAAGAAAAAACAAACAAACATGAGGTGGATGGAATGAACTTAAGGTACTTTAGTGGGAATGAAATGGAGTTGGTAATGGATGATTCCATTTCATTAACCAACCAATCACTCTTTTTTTTATTCCACCGCAATTATCAATTCCATTTCGCTTCTCATTCCAGCAAACCAAATGCTGCCTAAGAGATTATATTCTTTAGAGTGCAAGGACATATATAATGAGACAAAGTTCTTGGGATATTTATTTATATATCTACAATTACGGGTGAAGTTATGCAATATTGTTTGTAAATTCTGCAGTTGAAGGTTGTACCATATCTCCTTCCATTTAGTGAATACATGTGTACACATGCAGCAACGATAGAATATATGGTTACGTCTGATGATGCTTCTTCTTTTCTCATCTTCCTTTCTTTCTTGACCTGCTTTGTCATCCATTTCATCTGTCGGACATGCTTTCTCTCCCTCCATGTGCGATGTGATGTGTACGTCGTTTGTTGTCCCTCTTCGTTCTTCATAGTAGTCATTGCAATTTTGGAACCCTAGGTCGCAGTGGTGTGGCACGGGGGACGGACTTCAATTTCTAACCATTTGGTTTCCCCATGTTGTGAAGGCGTTTTCAGGCTTCTAATATAAAACCCCAAATCGTCTGTGATGGTGGTGGGAATGTTACAGTTGTCTCATGATGGTTAGCGATCATGTATTCATGTTCAACTGTTGCCTTTGCCATCAGGGTCGCCTTTGCCTTCCATGGTGGCTAGCGATCATGTTTGACTGTTGCCAGGTTCCATTTTGGAATGCTAGGTGATGGTGGTTGTTGAAGGTATGATTTTTTCCATTCCTTTCTATCTGTGCCACTTTAAGGGGAACAAGATTTCCCGATGACGGTGGTGGCAATCTTGTGCGTCGGTGGTGCTGGTAGTCTGGTAAAATTGATCGCCAACTGTTACCCGGGTTTGATTTTGAAAACCTAGGTGACGGTTGTGGTGGTCTGATAGGATGTTGTGGATGTTTCAGAATCAACGGTTTTAAGAACTAGAGGCATGAATTATAGAACCCTAATTTGATTGGTTGAATGAATCGAATAGGGTTACTTATATTTAAGTCGTTTGACAGACAATTAAGGCTGCCTTAAAAATTGATCTCGTTGTATTAGGCTACTGAATTGTTGGTTGTGTGTGAGGCTACTGAATCTATCATGTATTGTGTACATGTTACTGATGCCTTTCGAGTGATTAATTGTTTTCTAAATACGATAGGGCTATGATGATGAGTTTTACTTGTTGATATTTCTACATGTCCTGGCGAGGCAACCAAGATGGTCATGTGATTGACATTTCTTTCACATGACAACCGTTAAACGTGAAGCCATGGCGAATGATTTCTCTATCTTTGATTGTTTACATATCCGAGCCTAATTATTCTTTCCACATGATTTTTCGGTTATGTTTGGTCAGTCCGTTCATTTGTTTTACTTGAGGTTACCTTTATCATATTTTACATTTCAAGACAAGGAACCCTTAGCTAATACTGTAGCTGTGGGTGAGAGTTTACATTTATTTTTAGTATTTGCTAATATTTGTTACCATTGGTTAGAATATTCAAATCGTTTAAAGGTAAAAAATGATAAACTTAGCCTGTACATTTAATCATGGTATTGGTTGTGATCAAAATTCACCAAAGGTTAATGGGTTTCAGGATCCATCTTCTTCTTCACTCGAAGATATGGCTTGTTACATTTCTGATTTACATATTTTGTTTATATTGAATCTGATGCGGCACACGGCGACTTAAAGCCTGTTTGAATTTCTGTTTTTGATTTTCACTTAGTTTGTCAAATATTGAGAATGAAGGCCTGGGTACCAATTGCCAAGTGATGGTTTTGGACATGAGACATTTTGATCAAAGATACTACCGCCGCCACTTTCTACAACGATTGGGCGTGACAATGAACTTTACCTTGACAATGAAGGCAGGCAACTCAATCGCCATCACCAACATCACAAAGATGTCTGCCAACGCACATCAATCAAGTTCAGCTTCCGCACCAACATGTATGCCAACAACAACATCAGACCCTACATCCAAGAGGCCAATGCAATAAACATAGGTACCAACTAAACTTTCTAATTTTCTTTAAAACAATGCACACAACCACACAAGACACCTGGTGAAGAAGTTAAAGTAGGAAAATCCAAAAATGGGGTACGGGTCGTCTTGGAAGTGTGGGGTCTGGTGTCAGATGTAGCAGGGGATGTGGGATGTTGAGATGGATTAGTTTAGAGTTGTACAGTTCCTTAATTACAAGGCTATACCGTATGTTATTATATCATAGAATATATTATACACGATGAGTCGGAAAAAGAAATGAAATAGTTTGTGTCGGGCATAGCTTTCAAAATTGGTGTAACCGTGCAGCACTTGGTAAACATGCCTCTACGTGTTGGCCAAATCTGATACGAAGGGCATTTTGTTCAAAATTGGTATGAAAGGCATTTTGGTAAAATTACAGCTTCAAAAGGTTGCTCTAAACTGATAATAGAAGCATACATAATGTATAGCCCTTGATAACAGCTGCAAATTACCTTCTAAAAGTAGTTCAAAGACATGTTCTTTATACTATAACTTTCCAGAATCTGAGTTTCCTAAAACTGGAGTTTAACCAATATGCCCTTATTGTCATATTCAACCCCAATTCGTTTGCTTTTGTTCCTAAGTACTAAATTATTGTCAACTGTGAATCTTTGAGCATGTTTGGGATTGAGTTTGAAAAATGCTTATTGGCTTATTGGCTTTTTCAAAAAGCTATTTTGAAAAGCTAGGATTTGAGGCTTTTAGAAAACTGCTTTTCAACCCTTTTGAAAATCTAAAATAAAAAGTTTTTTGTGATTACCAAACACATTTTAAATTATTGGCTTTTTGAAAACACCAATAAGCCAATAAACATTTTTCAAACTCAATCCCAAATATGCTCTTAAAGTCAATTGTTTCTTTTTTCTTTAGTCTTTTAAGTCAAAGATTCAAAAATTCATGTATCTCACCTACCTAATAAATGACAGATTCATGAGAAAAGAAGCAAAATATGCAATGAAGAACATCGTTAAATAAGCTTTCTTTTTGGAAACAATAGGACCGAAGAGCTCTAACATAAAAGGCATTACTGTTGGCAGGACAAGGTGTTTTTTTTTTTTTTTTTTTTTTTTGTAAAACCTCCTAGCACAAGGTAAACCCAAATCCCCAACTACATGATATAGGGCAACTTGGGTTTTATGCAGGACATACATGCATGCTTTCGGTATTATGTAGCACACAGTTGCATTATAACTCAAATGTATGTGTAAGAACATTATCTATGCAACATATATTAGCAAAACAATATAGACTACACCAAGCATGTTTGCGTTCATCACCAATATACACACAACATCCGATGGGCAACCCAACTACGCTGCAACGCAGCGGGTGAGGCTACTAGTTTTTTCATAAACTAGGAATGAGTTAAAATAAAAGGACATATTTTTTCAGGAAAAGTAAGAATAGATATAGGCCCCTTAGATAAGATCTAGTGGTTGAGATTAATAATTTCCCATAACACCAAATAGTTTCTTAACTAACAACCGCTACATAGTTTCAAGCTTACATAGTTTCCTAACTTTAAATATTATATTCTTTCCTTATCATTCTTACAAAACTATTTATTTTATTTGAACCCTTGTCATATAAAGTATTCAAAAAAAAAAAAAAGAAAAAACAAGTAAATCTTTGTTAATTATAAAAAGCGTAGAGATTAGATAAATTCTATAGCATATTTCACTTTGGAAACAAAAATCAAATCTGTGGTTTTTTTTTTTTTGGCAAATAGACCGATATTAGTTGGTATAAGAGGTTAGATGTTATAAAAGGTATCAAAGTTACTCCTCAGCCGTTCGATATAGTAATTAATCTTTTATAATTAATCTTTCTATTATTGGATTAGAGTAAACAAATCCATTGTTTCTCCGTCTATTATTGGATTAGAGTTTGATTGATTTTATAATTAATCTTTCTTTATATTAGTTTTGATTGCTTAAATAGTTGTTTATCTGGGACTAGGGTTTATCATCAATCGATAGATTGTATTCATCAGCTGCTAGGATTAAGTTCTTATGGTCATTGAACTATTACCATCGATCACTAATTTACCTAAAATCTTATATTAACAAACTGGTAATTACGTAGACCACGTTCAATTGTGCCAATTAATCGGATTAGTTTATGTGTATTAGCACGATCAAACAACTATCTTGTAATTGCTTATCAATCTTAATTGACGATTCATGTCTAGGTGTTTATTCAATTGATAGGATTCATAGTGTTTAGCGATTTGCATAACCTGAAACCTAAAGTGTGTCACTCTTTTCTTGAATTGTTTACAACTAGTAAAAGTAGCCGTGTTTGCATAAAAACAAATCTTTTAAACTGTTTGACATCGTTTGCCCACCGAAATAATTAATTAATTAATAAGTCATGAGTTTAACTTGTACTTTCCACTAATTCCTTGTGGAGACACCTTATTTAACCGTACTAATTATAAATATTTAAGTGATATAAATACTTGTTTTTTTATTATAGCACGACATCTACATCATGTGTTATAACGAGTTACTTCAAAAGTGAATTGTATTATAACTAGGTTTGTACCCGCTGCACGACACATTAACGTGCATTCGGTTGGTAGAAGTTAGTTATGATACTAACACTAAACTGAAAACATTAATTTATCAACGTCGAAAACAGTAGTGGCACTGACATAACTTCTAATATAAAAAATTAGCATATTAAAGAAAAAAACAAATACAACTTATGATCAAAGCGATATGGGTTTGGTTGGTATCGGTTATCTTCGTTATGAAATTGACACTAAACCTAAATAATAAATTCATAAACGTCCAGAATACTCGCATAACTTATTATCGCAAAAAATAACTCAATTAAAACGATGTTTATTAGGCCGATAAAACCTGGGCGTTACAGCGGCAAGTAGACGAGAATTGGTACGATTCCGGTTACGTTCGTTACGACACAAGAACTTAAAACAAAACCAAACATTGGTTCGTACCCGGGCGTTACGACGGCGAGTAGGCGCGAATTGGGTCGGCTTTGGTTACGTTCGTATGATACTAAACTAAAAACTAAACAAAATATTTTACGATGTGTCATAAGCTGGTGTTAGCACATGGACCAACGTTATTTGTTAAGGTTGTAAGAAAAAAGAAAAACAACGGTTGGTAAAACCTGGACGTTACGACAGAGAGTTTTTTCGAGTTGGGTTGGTTTCGGTTAAGTTTGTTAGGATATTTGAACTGAAACTAAAAAAATTGGATGATATGTTAGAAGCTAGTGCCGCCACATGGACCAATTATGGTCTTGTGGCACCAAGCTTCTCAAATCTTACTAAACTATTAAAGCAATACAAGGTTTTCACATGGTATTCAACTAGCATGTCCACATAGACTTCCAACTCATCATTTTCCATTTATATAATTTAGACATGTTAATTTGAACATTAATTTTAAGATGTAACTGTAACTTGAATAAAGTTTCAAAATAAATTGTTATAATCATCATTTATTGAGTAATAAAGACAATTAATTGTTATTTTTTTTTTAAATTTTGAGAGTTTGTTATTTTATTTTATTTTATTTTATTGGATTTTGGGAAATTATTTATGAACGTTTGGACTGGATGTTTAGATTGAAATAGTGGTTTAAATCAGGAGGTTTGAATTATATTGTTGCCTTATTAAACGTGCGGTTTAATAAAAATTATAATTATATCTCATTGTTATATTCATATTTTTAGCATTTTTTTTGTTGTGTACTTAAATGTTTTATAATTTCAATAAAAATAGTTTTTATAACACACAACTTATGTTACAACATCTACATGTTTACGCTTCATAGTTGACAACATGTGACCTCAGTAGATGATGGGAGTTTTAATTAATATATCTTTTTTGTTTCATGGTACAATTTAGAAACATGTGGCATAACTTAGAATTATGTTTTAAATTGTTATTTTTCTCTATTTGTCTTTGTATATTGTGTTCTTTTAATTAAAAAAACAGTATGATACCTTAAAATAATAATAATGCTAGATTATCTGAAGTTTACAATTCGTTAAAATGTATATAACACACATGCGCGCGTGCGTACACACATATATGAAGTTTTATATATCTTCCGTTCGTGTGTAACACAGGATATAACATAATGTTATATATAATAATTACAGCATAAAAACCATATGTGCTCTAAATTAGGACACCTAGTTCAAGAACAAGATTGTGAAATGAAGTTGGTACCGGGTTCAACCACAACATAAAATATGGCATAATATTTAATAATTTAAGTCCAACGTAAGAATTAGCTACGATCAAAATTTACCGAAGTATAACTTTTTATCTAGATGCAATTTGTGCCGGCATAATTTGTCCACAAAAGTTTCCAATTGCACACTTTAGCTTGCGTTGGAATTGATTATTTTTTAACTTTTTAGATCTATTTATTGGATGGCACACGAATGTCAAAAATTAGGACTTGTAAGAAGAAATCTTACCAGGAGAAGTGCCTTTATTTGGGTCATGTTAAGCGGTGTTCCATCTTTTTCGTCCCTGTAGCTTAACAAGACTTGTAGAAAATCTTTCTTTCCTTCATGCCTCACTTCGTCTGCTGACTTCTTTAAGTTGGATTTGATTCGATCTTCAATGATGCTAGTGAAAAGTTGATCCAACTTGTTACGTTGCTTCTTCATGTCCCGTACGACACCTTGTAAATCAAACGGTGCAAGAGCAGGGAAGAAATCGGATAAATTCATCCGTCCAATTATATGAATGATGTTTGAAGCCACGATATCTATCTCAGCTCCAAGATTGCTTTTGTCACTTTCCCATATTGTTCTTGTTACGACATTTGTCTCAGTAGAAAAAGCAATCTCACGAACGTTAACTTTGGTACCAATTTTACCAAAAACATTCTTGACGGCTTTTCTAACTTCGTCCCTTCTAACAAAGCCACTTGCTTCAAGATTCTTGTGGCTTAGCATCTCATGCACAAATATCTTACGAAGCTTACGCCAATGGGGATTGTTGTCGGAAAATCCGATATCTTGGCCACCGTTGGTTAATGTGAAGGCTGCAGCGCTTCGGTCACGGTTAGAAAAGGTCTCATCTTGGTCCCGAACAACCTCCTTTGCTAACTCTGGGGTGTTTATCACAATATAAAGTTTACTTCCCAACTTTAACTTGAAGATGGGACCGTAGGTGTGAGCCATGTTGGTGAACTGTGTATGCAAATTCGGACTAAGAAATGGAATGTACCCAACGATTGGTAAGGAGCGGGGACCTGGTGGCAATGGTGGTGCACCATTCGAGGAGTTTGAAGGTTTGAACGTGTACCATAAAATGGTCAAGATCAATAATGAAGTTGTGACAACTAACATAGTTAGCTGGTTGTCGTTGCTCACTTCCCACCACCCTAACACATGGTTATTTTGTTCGGCCATTTTGCAAATAATGAAACTTAGCTAGTGATCTCTTTCCTCTCATCTATCTCTTCTCTCGTCCATCTCACTTCACAAACTAATTCATGAAACATTCTTTCACAAGAATTTTACTTCACTCTCTGTCCTCCATGTCATAACTTCTCTCTTCCACATCATCTCTTTCTCTTCAAAAACAGCCCAAAAATCTCTTATTGTGGATGCTCTAACAACCGTTTCATTTTTTTCCATTTCACGTTGTGTAACCCTAATTCTTCCTTCTCCACTCCCCGATCCTCTCAATCGATGTTTGCCAGAATAGCCGCTGCATCCTATCACGAAGAACACTCTACACTTTGTTTCTTGGTCTCATTCGATCTCGCTGCTAGGTTATGTTTCTCTATTATCCCAAAACCCCTAAATATTCCCTCAATTCTTGATAAATCTATTTAGTTTATGCAACTATGGACATATCTTTAGTCTCATAACACACATACAAAAGGTTATCAGTTACTCTTGTATTAATCTGAATGAAAATGATGCTAATTCTTTTGTTTTTGTGAAGTCTATACATCTACGTGTGTTATAGAGATCACAAGTTCTTTTATTTGTTGGATTGTAGTTACAAATTCTTCATGTCGAGGTTGCCCTCAGGGGAAGTTATTTTGGATAATAATGATAATAACAAAGAATTGCAGCAAGGATTCTCGATCTATTATTGATAATTGAATTGCATACATAAATCAAAGAACAAGGTCTCTTTAAATAGAGCCTAAGATAACAAACTAAACTATAAAGCATAAATACTTGGTAAACAAAAACAGATTGCACAACGGTTTTATTCTACTAGAAATCAAAGAAAAGTGGAAGACTTGATCTTGTAAACGTTGTAGAGAATCCCACGTGCTGCTGGAGAGTTTGAATTATTTTTCAACACCCTCCCTTGATTCAAACTCCTTGACACCTAGCAAATGTCTAAAATAGACAAATTTTTCTCTTGTTAGTGCCTTTGTTAGAACATCTGCAAGCTGCTGATTAGTGTTGCAATGAATAAGAGTTACCAACTTCTGGTTCACCAAATCTCTAATGAATGATGCTTCAACTCAACGTGTTTAGACTGGTTATGCATGACAGGATTTTTGCTTAAGTTAATAGCTGATAAATTGTCACAGTAGATGTTCGTAGCACTGCACTGCGGCACACCTAAATCTTCCAGCACCCTTCGAAGCCAAATAACCTGACAAGTAGAGGCAGTAGCTGATATGTATTCAGCTTCGGTACTCGAGAGAGCAACTGTGGTTTGTTTTTTTGAACTCCAACTCACCGCTCCACTACTTAAGGAAAATGCATAGGCCGATATGCTTTTCCTATCATCCACACATGAGGCCCAATCACTATCAGTGTATCCAGCTAATTCAACCTTAGCCCCCTTGGCATACCCAATTCCAAATCCAACTATACCAGCTATGTACCTGAGGATTGTTTTAGTAGCTCCCAGATGGAACTTTGATGGAGCCTGCATAAATCTAGAGACTATACCAACAGCATATACTAAGTCTGGCCTAGTATGTGTTAGATATATCAATCCGAGCTCCCACTAAGCTTTGAAACATAAACTCATTTGTTTTATCAACAGCCTCATTTATCATAAGTTTTTCAGTAGAAATCATAGGAGTGTCATCAACATTACATTCCTGCATTCTAAACCTTTCAAGCAGACCTTTAGCATATTTTTCTTGAGAAATAAAGATACCATACCTGGTTTGTCTTACTTCCAATCCCAAGAAGTACTTGAGCATACCCAAGTCAGTCATCTCAAATACTTTCTTCATTCCATCTTTAAATTCAGCAATCAACTTTGAGCAGTGACTAGTGCAGATGATATCATCCACAGAGAGACATACATACATAATTTCCTTCTCATTGTTCTTCACATATAGGGTAGGCTCGTTGTGGCTTCTATTGTACCCATTATTGATAAAGTAACTATCAATTTTGGAGTACCAAGCCCTTAGTGCCTGCTTCAAACCATATAAAGCCTTTCTTAGCCTATACACTTTTCCTTTCTTACCGGTTACTTCATACCCTTTAGGTTGCTCTACATAAATTTCTTTAGTTAAATCACCATTTAGGAAGGCAGATTTAACCTCTAGCTGGTGAACACACCAGCCAAGTTGAGCAGCAACAGAAACACCACCCTTATTGTTTCAAATCTTGCAACCGGTGCAAATGTTTCTTAATAATCAATCCCATGTTGCTGAGAGTACCCTTTAGCAACAAGCCTTGCCTTGTACTTTACAACTTCAGCATTGGCTCCTACTTTAGTTTTGAACAACCATTTTAAACCAACAAGATTCTTACATGGTGGTAAGTCAACAAGTTCCCAAGTGTTATTTGTCTCTATGGCCCTCAATTCTTCATGCATTGCATTCTGCCATTCCTTTTTGGATGTAGCCTCCTTATAGCAAGTGGGATCACATATGTTCAATGCAAACTGATAGGTAGCATACAAGTCATAATCAGGTTCAACCTCATAAGACTGAGCATAGACCTCATTTAAATCTTTGATTGTAGGAGTTGGAGAGTTATTAGCTGTGGAGACTGGTATAGTAGGGTTTACAAGTGTGGCAGGTGTTTGTTGCGCGGAAGCAGGTGAGGTATGAGGATTGAGGGTAGTTGAAGAATTGTGATTAATTGGTGAGTTGTTTTGTGATGATTGGGAATGTTGAGTGAGAGTTGAGCTATTTTGTTGAGAGAGGGATATGAGATAGTTTCATTATTGGTTGTAGGCTCAATAGGGAATGGATCAATGTAGTTAATGTCGTAGGTTTTGTTGTTTGAGATGTTATTTTTCCAGGCCATTTAGTATCTTCATGAAACACTACATCTCTTCGGGTAAATAATTTTTTGGTTGTTGGATTGTATAACTTGTATCCATTGGTTTGTTGAGAATAACCAATGAATACACATTTTTCGAACTTGTTATTAAGTTTCCTCATGTTTTGTACAGGCACTAAACCATAAGCACAACACCTAATCACTTTTACATGTCTAACCAATGGCTTAGTATTGAACCATGCATGCCAAGGGGTCTTGTTTTGCACTAATTTTTTAGGAGCCAAGTTGATCAGGTATACGGCAGTGGCTACACCTTCAGTCCATAAATAGTTAGGAACTTCTTTGTGTTTCAGCATGCATGCTTCTGGTCAGTCCCATTATGGTTCTATTTTTCTCTCCACCACACCATTATGCTCAGGTGTGTATGGAGGTGTGTGCTCTCTTCTAGTCCCATGAGCATCAAAAAAGCATGAAATTCTTTTGAGCAGAACTCTCCACCACGGTCTGATCTAAGAACTTTAATTGAATGCTCACTTTGGTTTTCAACAAGAACCTTGAACAACTTGAATTTAATGAACGCCTCAAATTTGTTAGTGATAAAATACACCTAGCACATACGTGTGAGGTTATCAATGAATAAAACATAATAATAACAAACATAATAATAACTTCCACCCAAACTGGGTACTTGCATAGGCCCACAAACATCGGTATGAATTAATTCAAGTTTTTTTGTGGCTCTCCATGACTTGAATGGAAATGGATTGCGGGTTTGTTTAGCTACCACACAACCATCACATGTTTCAATAGGTTTGATACTTGGTAAACCAAGTACCATACCTTTGTCATGTAATTGTTTTAGCCCATAAGTGTTATAATGCCAATACCTTGCATGCCATAGCTTTGTAGTAGAGTTAACTTCTGATGTCTTGATACTTGCTATGTTGGCAGCCTTAGTTTTAGAAGCATCAACCAGGAACATGTTGTTGTTGGAGATCATAACAGACATCAAAGTGACCCCTGTCTGCTTGTTCTTTATTGTACATCTATCATCATCAAATAATAAAGAATACCACTTCCTCATCAATTGACCGACACTAAGGAGGTTGTATTGAAGTTGAGGGGTATAATAGACATTGTCCAACAATCTATAATTACCATCTGAGGTATCAATTTTAACTGTTCCCTTTCCTTTAACCTCAATTTGTTTTTTATCACCAAGGTGAACAATAAGTTTAAACGATGCATCTAATTATGTGAAACTATGTTTTAACCCTGTCATATGGTTAGAAAAACCTGAGTTTAGAAACCACAGGTAGGACTTGTTACCTTTGGATGCAGGTTGAGTCATTAAAGAGAACTGAGTGTTATGGAAGAAGGCCATGAACAAACGTGGCTCTTCAGTACCAACTTCCTTAGCACTTTCGTCTTTGTCGGTGGCAACATTGACATGTTGATCTTAATTATACCAACAATCATTTTTATGATGACCATACTTGTTGCAGATAGTGCAATGTGGGACTTTACTTCTATCAAAACTTCTCCTACGTCCTCTACCCAGTTTCATGCCACGACCCCTACCCCTATTAGGGTTGTTTCTTGTTTATGAGCGATCCTGCATCACTTGCAGTGCTTGTTCTTCATTCTTTTCAGTCTTTTCAGGTAGCCTGCTATTCATCCTTTCTTCATGAGACTGCAACGAGCCTATTAGTTTCACAGGAGTAAGTAATGAAAGATCATTTGATACCTCAATTGAAGGTACCACATAATCAAATTTGGGGTCAGAATTTGGAGTATCTTTTCAACAATCGTCTGATCTGTCACTGTTGCACCAAAGGACCTTTCCTGGCTAAGAATTGCCATGATCCGAGAGAAATAATCTCCAACAGGTTCACTTTCTTTCATGCAAAGATTTTTGAAATCTCTGTGCAGCCCTTGAAGTTTGATAGCCTTAACCTGAGAATCCCCTTGGAATTCCATTTTAAGAATGTCCCAAGTCTCTTTGGACGAGGAGGCAGCTGCAATTCTAGAGAACAGTTGATCATGAACGGCTTGCTGGATAATAGCCATAGCATGAGCATCTTTCTTCGTAGTCGTCTTGTCTTTGTCATTGAACCGAAATTCCACTAGTTCCCATAGATCTCTTAAACGTAATATAGTCTTTATGCTAATACTCCTATACTCATACCCCTCACCCTTGAAGACAGGGATTGGAGTTGGAGCAGATGGAAGAACACTGGTATGATCAGCCATAAGAACGAATCAAAGAGGGATTAGGTTTTTATCAGGAAAGATGTGGAGTTTGTGAATTAGGGAGAGTACTTGGCTCTGATGCCACAATCTATTGGATAATAATAATAATAACAAAGAATAGCAGCAAGGATTCTCGATCTATTATTGATAATTGAATTGCATACATAAATCAAAGAACAAGGTCTCTTTAAATAGAGCTTAAGATAACAAACTAAACTATAAAGCAGAAATACTTAGTAAACAAAAACAGATTGCACAACGGCTTTATTCTTCAACTAGAAATCAGAGAAAAGCGAAAGACTTGATCTTGTAAACGTTGTAAAGAATCCCACGTGCTGCTGGAGAGTTTGAATTATTTTTCAACAAATTAGACATTTCAATTGGCGAACTAAAGTAAGCTATACTTTGCACGCTCATGTGTTTTTTTTCTTGTTACTCATTGTTTCGGGTTTAATGAATTTTAATTAGTGTTCTTATATTTTGTTTTATGGCCTTGAAACTGCAGGTTAAATTCATTGGTAAACAATGTTAGGATTAAACGCACATACGAAACTAAACACACACACGAAAGCAATAATGAACACGAGGATTTAACGTGGTTCGGTCTAAACTGACCTACGTCCATGGGTGGCAACTAGGTATTCTTTTATTGAATGACAAATAATTACAAATACATAGTGTTGTTTAAATAGAAACTGAACTAGGGTTTGTAAATTATTGAAAAAGAAATCTCAACTGGGCAGGGCTTCGGTCTGGCGACCCTACACCTGTATGCCCTTTGGACTTCAGATAATAAATCGGGCCTAAACAAAAGGCCTACGAACCCAACAATCTCCCACTCGGAGGCCTTGAATACTCTCGTCTGCACTCCTGATTGTACTTCTGTAATCTGAACATTAAACTTCTTCTAGTTTCCACCGCCTTCTCATCTATTAATCTGAAGGCCCGTTGAAGCTCCCCGGAGCTCCAACATATCAGTCATGATTGAAACTGTCCTTGAACCGTTCTCTGTCCCAACCGGCCCCCATGTAATGAACTACTGGATCCTGAGATAACCTGAGAACAAACACTCTCCATATTTAGCAAGTAAGCCACTGAGAGACTTTTACAGTTGGAATACTGGTTTTCTTAATCCACTGTCGACCTAGAACTGTAACTGAAACATAACATGTGCTCCCACTGTCATGATGTCCCCCGACTGATTTAACCTTTCTAGCTCGTTCATCCTGAATCTTCACTTTGGCTCTGGGTTTATTACTTGCAAAACGAACCTTCTTCTGCCCATGAGATTTTGTGAACCGGATTTTGTTTTTCACCAAAACTGGATCCACTCCTTTCGGTGGCATATCAACCATATACAATGAACCCATTTTCTTGCTATAAGCAACCACGATATTTCCTTTGATAACTTTCCACTGCCCATTCCCGAACTTAACATCGTGCCCCTGGTCATCCAACTGCCCAACTGAAATCAAACGTTTCTTCAAACTTGGAATAACCCTTACGTCTTTCAAAGTCCAAGAAGTACCGACTGAAGTTATATCAATATCTCCCATACTCATAACCTCTAAAATATCATTGTTCGCAAGTCGAACTTTTCCAAAATCCCCAAATTTAAGATTTGTAGGAACATGAAATGTTTAGTACTTTGTGTCTTGTGTTGGTTAGGTCTTGATAGCATGTGATGTTATAGATTGTGCACTAAATGTCAAATACACAAGAAACATTTATGGGGTGTATAAGTTACATGGCGCATAAATTATGCGCCGCATAACATATGCGCTGCATAAGTCCCGATGGTTGTCTATAAATAGGTTAGTTGGTCATTTGTGTTAGTTGATGCTCCTTACCAGTTGGTGGAGTGAACCATGTTGTACTTTGTGCTTACAATGTCACATATCTTGTATTACCAATGCTATCAATGATATAGATGAGAGATTAAAGAGGCGTTTTTAAGTATTTTCACTTTGTTATGATTTCCGCTCATAGCGTTGTAAGGTTGATCAGGTCGTGAATGCTATCACATGTCCCTATGAAGACCCATCCTGGACTTTTAATTGGTATCAGAGACTAGTGGCTCGTGATCTACCTAGAAAAACTCAAAAATGTTCTTTTTATACATGTTTTTGATCATTCCAGACAATGTAACCGTTCAAATCTCACCAAAACTTCAAGGATTGTTATATCATTGGTGTTGAATAACATACTCAAGAATCAGATCATTTCTACATCGTTTTCCCAGAGTTTTGTGGCAAAAACCTTCAAAGATACAACTTATGTGTCGCATAAGTTATACAGTGCATAATATATGCGCCGCATAAGTACAATGCTACATATACGGTACACTTTTTCAAGTTAAATTTTCATGTCGTATCCTCTCCGTATCACTTATCCATGAAATGTCAATGTATAAGTATTTACCTGCTTGTAAGATCAGTTGGTTCATACAAGATTATGCAAGGCATACTAGACGTACACGTTGAAATAAAAGCATATTCGTTATTATCGCTTATGAGCTATATTTGCTTGTACCTTGAGGATTCAAGACTTGTTATTTGGAGAGAAGACATGGGAGTGGATGGTTGACTTCTATGTGATTGGATGATTGAAGTTGGTGAATCAAATACAAGTTGCTTAAAAGTGTTTATCAAGATGTATTTGGGGATTCATCATGTTTTGATATGGGAATTGGAATGAGATAGCAATTAGTTTGAATAGTATGTTGTACTCATGAAAGATAGAAGACTTAAATGGTTAAAACCAATGGGAATAGACTTTGATCGTCAAATCTTTTCAAAAATGGACTTAAGCGTAAAATCATTCAAAGAGGATCGGGAAAGCTTAATGTGAAGAGAAGTCTTTTACCTTGATGGTTGAGTAAGTATAATGACCTAAAATCTAAGCAATATCCGAGGGGGAACGTATTGAAGCTTGAAATGTATATTTTCTTGGATGCCACAAGACAAGTACTATCCAAGGGGGTGTCTGTAGAAACATGAAATATCTAGTACTTTGTGTCTTGTGTTGGTTAGGTCTTGATAGCATGTGATGTTATAGATTGTGCACTAAATGTCAAATACACAAGAAACACTTATGGGGTGTATAAGTTACATGGCGCATAAGTTATGTGCCTCATAAGTCCCAATGGTTGCCTATAAATATGTTAGTTGGTCATTTGTGTTAGTTGATGCTCCTGACTAGTTAGTGGAGTGATCCATGTTGTACTTTGTGCTTATAATGTCACATATCTTGTATTACCAATGCTATCAATGATATAGATGAGAGATTAAAGAGGCGTTTTTGAGTATTTTCACTTTGTTATGATTTCCGTTCTTACCGTTGTAAGGTAGATCAGGTCGTTGATGCTATCACACGTCACTCTGAAGATCCATCCTGGACTTTTAAGATTTTTCATCGTTTCACTACAGTAAGTGGCATGAAACGAAGCACCAGAATCCATCACCCAAGAATCAACGTTACTCTCAACACCGCAAGCAAAAACCTCATCAATGGGACCCCATCATCTGTGTCATCTTTTGTAACGTTCACTTCTTTCTTACCATTCGGACATTGATTCATGAGGTGTCCATTCTCTTTACAATTCTAGCATTCAATATCTTTACGAGTCTTAGACTGACTCCTCCAAAAGTTTGCCACAAGCCTACTTCAAGCCCAACAGATATTTCCCTCAAATAACAAAATAAAAAAACAATATAAGAAAACTACATAAAAAAACTCTTAACAAATATTGAATTGAATTGAATTATAGTGACATTATATCTAATATTTCAACACCCCCCCCCCCCCCCCCAACAATTCAATACCCAAAAACGTTAAACAGACCCAACCTAACACAAATATCATTATGAACTTTAGGAAACAAACCTTTAGTAAATATATCAGCCAATTGTTCTTCTGACTTGGTCTTTTTTACTTGAATCATTCCAGATGTTATTTTTTCCCTCAAAGAGAACAAATCAATTTCAAAATGTTTTGTTCTATCATGAAATACTGGATTTTCACAAATGGAAATAGCAACGGAATTGTCACAATACAACTTCATAGGCAACTCAATAGAAACCTTTAACTCTTTCATCAAATTTGTTATCCAAATAACTTCACTAAGAGCAGCACAAATAGCTCGATATTCAGCCTCTGCTGAAAACTGAGAAACTGTACTTTGTTTCTTACTTCTCCATACAACCATGGAGTTACCAACAAAGACACAAAATCCTGACACAGATTTGCTAGTTGTCATACATTTAGCCCAGTCTGAATCAGCAAAAGCTGTTAGATTAGACATATTTTCCTTACTTATCATCACACCTCGACCAGGAGCTAATTTCAAATACCTCAATAGTCTTAAAGCAATGGATAAATGTCCTTGAGTAGGACAATGCATATATTGACTAAGAAATTGTACAGAGTATGAAATATCTGGTCGTGTGTGCGACAAGTAAATTAACTTTCCAACTAGTTTTTGAAATTTTGACACATTTTTAACTCAGAACTATTGTTCTTACATAAATTATTAACGGCATGACTTTGTCCTATTGGCACATTAACTGGTTTTGACCCAGTTAACCCAAATTCAGCCAACAACTCTAGACAATATTTTCTTTATGATAAGCAAACACCTTTGTCAGATCTAAAAACTTCAATTCCCAAAAAATATTTCAACACTCCCAAATCTTTAATCAAAAAACTAGCTTTAAGTAGCCTTTTAACATTTTCAATTTCTACCAGATTATCGCCAGTAATGACCATGTCATCTACATACACAAGTAAAACAATTAACACATTATTATCATTTTTCACAAACACTGAATAGTCACATTTACTTTGTACGAATCCAATATCTAAAAGAACACTAACCAATTTTTCACTCCACATCCTAGGGGCCTGTTTTAGGCCATATAATGATTTTTTTAACCTACACACCTTTGTTTCATCTTTAGAGTAATAACCTTCGGGTAATTTCATA
The DNA here is from genome assembly GCF_021521415.1 of Bidens hawaiensis. Classification (NCBI taxonomy): domain Eukaryota; kingdom Viridiplantae; phylum Streptophyta; class Magnoliopsida; order Asterales; family Asteraceae; genus Bidens; species Bidens hawaiensis. The sequence goes on along the minus strand of NW_027492627.1, from coordinate 36,237 downwards.
TAAACTTCTTCATTTAAACTACCATATAAGAAAGCATTATTTATATCAAGTTGAAAAAGTGGCCGGTCATTATTTATCGCTAAGTTAATTACACATCTTATAGTTACCATTTTAACAACCGGAGAAAAAGTTTCATCAAAATCTATACCTTCTTTCTGATTGAAACCTTTAGCAACTAACCTAGCTTTATATCTATCTATCTCACCTGTGGCTCTATACTTTATTTTATATACCCACTTGCATCCAATGGGTTTCCTACCAGGTGGTAAATCAACTAGATCCCAAGTATTATTTCTATTTAAAGCTTCCATTTCATCATTCATTGCATCTATCCAATGTGTATCTAAAACAGCATCTTTATAAAACCTAGGTTCAACACTTCTATTAAAGAAGACACAAAACATATATTTTCATATGACAGATTAGAGTAATTCACAACATTTTCTAAGCCATACTTAACCTTGCCCTCTATCATATAATCTTGCAATTTTTTTGGTAAACTAGAACTCCTAGTTGACCTCCTAACAGCTGTTTGGACCTCTAATTCATTAGCGTCATTGTTTCCCTCAGATAAGGTATTATTGTCATCAAGAGCAGTACCATGATCTACCCCACTAGTGCTACCTACCACACCCCTAAGTTCATTATTAATTGAGGAACTCAAGTGGTCAGTGGTAACTCTAGGTTGCTGATCAACAGTACCAGTCTGAAAGTGAACCCCCTCTTCATCATTGGGAGTATTAACATTAGTTGAAAATTTTGGCTCAGTATCATCAAATTTGTCAAAAAAATTTAGATTGTTTATAGTAGAATCTATGTTATTATCAATTAATTTTAAAACTGAACTCTCTTTGAAAGGATAGATCGTCTCATAAAACTTTACATCTCTTGAAAAAAGAATTTGTTTTGACTCAAGATTCCACAATTTATAACCCTTTTTATTAAAAGAATAGCCCAAGAAAACACATTTTTTCAGCTCTTTTATCAAATTTATTAGTATTATTTAAGAAAGTACTGTAACATAAACAACCAAAATTTCTTAATGTTTAAGAGAGGGTTTAAATCCAAACAACGGTTCATAAGGAGAATTACCGTTTAACACCGAGGAAGGAGTCCTGTTAATCAAATAGGTTGCAGTCAACACACATTCTGACCAAAAATTTAGAGGCACCCCTCCTTCAAAGAGAAGAGACCTAGCTACATTAAGTAGATGTCGATGCTTTCTCTCAACTATACCATTTTGTTGAGGTGTATGTGTGCATGTGGTTTGATGAATAATGCCAAGTTTTTTAAAAAGATTTTGAACTTGATTATTTATAAACTCGGTTCCATTATCACTTCTAAATACTTTAAAAATAACACCAAACTGATTTTTAATCATGTTTAAAAAAGCTTCAATACAAGTAAACACTTCTATTTTATCTTTCATTAAATACACCCAAACAGCACGAGAGAAATCATCAACAACAGTTAAGAAATATTTATAACTCTCTTTACTTTTGATCCTATATGGACCCCAAGTATCAAGATGAACTAATTCTCCTACCTTGACGAACTTATGATCACTTAAAGAAAATGGTTCCCTATGTTGTTTTGCCTTATGGCATACATCACAAGGCAAATCATCACTAATGTATTTTATATTCAAATAAGTTTTCAACACTTTTAACACCTGATTTGCAGGATGCCCTAACCTAGCATGCCAAATATTAAAATTGTCAACACTATTGAAACACACCTTAAATTTCTTAGATGAGTCACCACAGAAGTATAACCCATCAACTTGACTACCAGTCATCAGGTTTTTCTTTGTGCGCGAATCCTGAAGATAGCAATTATTCTCATTAAATGTAACACTCAACTTATTATCACTAGTAAGCTTATAAACAAATAGCAAGTTGACACAATACTCAGGAACCACAAACACATCTTGTAACACAACCTCATCACTAAGTTTTATCTTGCCAATTTTTGTGACTTTAGCATTAGACCCATTAGGATGTTGAACACTTATATTATATTCACTCACGTCAAATAGGATCAACAACATATTTGTCACTCATTGTCGTGTGTTGATTGGCTCCTGAGTCAATAACCCAATTTGACTCAGTTTTACTAGAACAAAAAATATTTTTTGAAAAACAACAAGCACTATTACCTCCTATGTTTCCACCTTGAGATCCTTCTTCTGTTTTATCATTTAACAATCCTAACAACCTGGTAACTTGTTCAGGAGTAAGATTACAAGAGATAGAGTTAGAAGAAGAACCATTTTTAACAGTATTCACATTATTAGAGGTAGTTGGCTTTTGATATACCCTAGGCCTAGGTCCTTGAGGATATCCAACAATTTCAAAACACCTTTCCACAGTATGTCCTATTTTATTGCAATGAGTACACTTCAAATTTGGGTTTGGCCCACGAGTAAATTTCTTTTTATTATCTAACTGAGTAACTTTAGAAACAAACCCAACATTTTGAACATTATTTTTAGAATTACCATTAGAATTTCTATGTGATTCTTCCCTAGAAACAATAGAGAAAGCTATTTTAACAGTGGGTAATGATTCACGTGTCAACAAATTTGTCCTAACAGGTTGGTAAGCATCATCAAGACCCATTAGAAACTGCATCAATTTTATTAAAGTATTAAAATCATAGAACCCTTTTGAGGCTTGACAGGAACATGAGGGTAACTGTACCATGGAATCAAACTGTTTCCATAGTGTGTTTAGTTTATGGTAATAATCAGAAACAGAATCTCCATTTTGTTTTAACAAATTAATATTTTGAAACATGTTAAAAATAATTGAACCATCAATTTTCTCATAAGTTTCCCTCGGTTCTGTCCAAACCTCAGAAGAAAGTTGAGAATATACTTGACCCACATATAATTCTTCACAAACAGAATTAAGAATCCAAGTTAACACAACAACATTACATCTATTCCACTGATTTTTAAGAACTTCATCATCTGTTGGTCTCTCACAAGTACCATTAACAAAACCAAGTTTATTCTTAACTTGAAGTGTGAGTTTCATAGCATTAGCCCACATAGAATAATTTTCTGTTCCTTTTAGTTTAAAACTAATAATAGTCATGGTACTAGAATCACTAGCATGTAGATATAATGGATTACTAGCATCTAACTTGCTAATTAAAGTCTCACCGGAATCATCAGTGTCACTCATTTTAACCACTAGTAAACAAAGAAAAATTAACGCAACTAAACAATTAGGAATGAATTTTCAAGCAACCACACGCACAAAAAATCTATCAAGGCTAGAGCCAGGTATTCTGAACCACTCTTACTGATGGCAGATCAAGGATTAGCCAAGAAGACTTATGCAAACACATATAAGAATTCAAACAAATGATGCACAAATATTCTTAGAATGCCTAATGCACAAACAAATAGGCATTGATCTTCTGGCATCAACAACAAACATGCCTAATGCAAGTACAATTAAAAAACTGAAGAAATTAAAGAATGAACTCACCAATCAAGTGATCCAATAATACGTCTTCACCAGAATTAAACTTAGCAACAATATTCAGTGGCTTCCTCAAAGAAATCCGAATATAGCAAAAACCCCCAAAATTACGGTTAGGGTTTGTTATGTGAAACCCTAACACAACCAGAACGAGCGGAAGAATGTAGTGATCAGAGCCACGACGGCTCTGATAGCATGTCACAAAACTGAAATCTTCTTTATACAATAAGAAACCCCAGGTATTACAGAACAATTATTCAATCGATTACACAGAGAGAAGAAAAATAACCAGGTACAAGAACAGAATCAAATCATCATTGTAATGATCAGATATAATAGTGATCATGAGAGTTGATTCATTCGATCTGGGTGTCTTGAGTCTATCGAAGATTAGTGGAGGCGTTCGTTTGTGAAAGACGAAGAATAATAATTCCAGAATCATACATAAGCATATGTAATGAAGTTACTTCTAATGGGCCGAACCTGCTAACGGGCCAAACATGCTAACGGGCCGAACCTGCTTCCAAAAGTTTGCCACAAGCCTGTAGGTTCCTGGACGGATCGTACACGGGATATCGCTATCTACGCAGGTGCGGAATCCCTGCGTGGGTAGATACGAGCGTAGAATACTAATAACAAACACACGCGATATAAACGAACACGTTATGTAATATAACCCGAAGCACGTCTATTACAGACTCTCGACACGTTCACTGAACTACTGGATTACACGTGAACAACCAAAACTCTCACTGACCAACTAATCAACCCCTAAACAGTTAACCCGTAAACTGTTTAAATACACGACAACTTCGCCTCAGGCGAAGTTGTCTATAACTTCGCTCGTTGAACAAGTTCGCCTAGGCGAACTTGTCAACAACTTCGCTTGTTCAACAAGTTCGCCTAAGCGAACTTGTTGATAACATCGCTTACATACATAAACATAAACTTAAACATAATTACATTACAGACTCGATTACAAACGCTAGACTATGAACTACTGGCATTTATGTACCAACAGACTCCCCCTTGGCAGTAGCTTCATATCTTGATCTTCAACGCTTGTGTCTTGTAATCTTTCGTCTTCTCTCTTCATCTCTTCAAGCATGCACTCCCTGTCTAACACATACAGAAACCAACTTCTGGTACTTCTTAGCTTCCTCTTTCCAAGCAGGAATGTAGAAAATCTTCTTTGCGTGTAGTACCTGCAAGTCAGCTTGAGACAGATTGACCAAGTGCATAGGATCATACACTCTCATGATCTCTTGCTCATCTTCATCCTCCATGACCGCTTCAGCAGTTTCACAATCCACGTACCACCACTTCAAGTCTTTCAAGACGTTCTTGGGCATCACCTTCATCGGCACTTCTTTTAAATGACGGACTGGTTTATACTTCATAACCATCCATGGTTTGCCGTCTGCCCGCATCCCTCTTTCTTTATCTTCTACTAACTTCCCTTTCTGAGGCTTCAGAAGTTCAAAATTTTTATCTTTAATGGCCTCCTTCCACACAATTTTCCCAATTACTCTTGCCATGTTATCATCGCTTCTGTTTATCAGCCCCAGTCTCGCTAAGTCTTTTACCTCACACTCCGGTAAGGTATTCAGGGATCTCAACATCTTCTTGAAGTACTGAATGCCGTCGTAACGTTTGATCACAAATAGTTTTAACTCTTCATCGTACAACCAGCATATGATTCCCTTCTTCGATTCTGCATATCCCTTTATATTATACGACTTCTTGAACATCATCGGTACTGCTGGCTTCTTTGTCTTTACAAACCACTGAGCGCAGCCTTCCTTCCATTTTGGCTGATCTTCCCACTCAGTGTTGTCAACTGCAGCATCTTCACATATAGTCGACTGTTCAACCACAGGGATCTCATGTTCTACGTTTTCTTCAACAATCTCCCCTTCTTCTATCACATTCTCTACCACAATTTCTGCACCAATCTTTTCAATCTCATCGATTGGCAGAACATCATCTTCATTCACCAACTCATCATCTTCTAACATCTCGTCTATCTCTTTCAGTGCATCAATCATATCATCAACATCTTCAACATCATCATCACCAACCACAACCACATCATCACCAGCTGCAGACTCCCCCTCAGCTGTGGAAGCCCCAAGAGCTATAGTAGTTCTTGGCAACTCACCACCTGCACCTTCCGGTGCATTGGGATCATCGTCTCGGTCATCTCTTCTTTTGGTCCTCAGTTCATCTCCTCTACAGCTCATCTCCCCCTGAGATGCCAAGAACGCTTTCAAGGCATCTATGATTTTCCCGTGCTCAGCCAGGAGGGATGCCTGCAGTTGATTTGCTTCCACTAGGCTTTGTATAGTCTTTGACTGCTCAGCTACAATCCGCTCTAGTGAAGCTATTCGTTCCGTGTCTGAACTGGGCGTGTCCGCAGGTGGTACCGTACCCGATAACCCTGCAGTAGTCGTGACCGTAGACTCGACAAATCGTGCTACTACCACCGATGGAGTACGCGTTTGAGGTGGTAGAGACACAATTGCTGGAGTCGACGTATTGACGGCTGTGATTTGTGGAATGTCAGCCGATGATGTAGCCACTACGGGAACAACCGTAGTGCTTGTACTCGATACCTGCACAGAGGTAGGAACAAAAGACATACCAGATAGGGCAGGTGGAGCAAAACGTACCAACCGTGAAGTTTCTCCAGCTCCTACACCCATACCTGTCGTTTCCCTACGTGATCGTTTTCTTACCAACTGCACAGCTTCTTCTTCATCATCTTCCTCGTCGTCGTCATCAACAATTCTCTTCTGTTTCCCAACCGTTCTCTCATGTGTTACCATCATCTGTCTAGCCTCTTCCATGACATCATCAAAGTCTGCCTGTGGACCCGAGACTTGAATATTCTCATGTGGATCAACTCGGTCCATATCAAACAATCCTTGCCCGCCGAACATGGCGTCAAGATCAATCTCTGCAGCTGTCACAGCAGCAGATACAGCAGGCGCAGCTGATACAGCCTGGTGTGCTGCCGCCTGTTGTGGTCTTGGGTCTCTGAACTCGTCCCCTGCCGCAGGCACATACTCCGGGTTTATAAGATACCCAAAGAGTGGAGTATGCCTGGGACGCAGCTCAGGCTTGCTTCGTGCGCTAGACGTGCGACACTGTGCAAAGATACGTTTTGTCACACTTTCAACGTATCGTATAGGGCTTCGTTGAGGCAGCGTCGGAGCCACATGATTGAAAATCATCTGTAGAAATCGAGGATACATCGTAAACCGCTCACGCGCCACAGCCCTTCGTTGCCTGTCGATCTCGTAAAAGATCATCTGGCTGAACGAATATCTTTTATTATAAGTCAATGCAGTCATAGCAGACTGCATTGTCGCACCCATTCCATCAGTGCCTGCCTTCCGTCCTGACATACATACGATCATGACGTGCATAAGGAAGCGCCACTGATCTAAGAGGAACCCCTTCCTCCGTTGAGTGTCTCCTAGGAGACCTGAATACCCCATCCTGAGGAACGCCCCATCACGGAATGGTGCAACAAACTCCGTTGGGTCATCCCTCGTCTCTTCACCAAACTGCAACGCCACCCGTATATGTTCAGAGGAAAACTGAACAACTTGACCGTTAACGGTGGCTCGCATAACCGGGGGCTCAACCCGGCAATCGTACTCTACCGTCTGCCAAAAGTCTTCAATATTCGGTAGCGAAATAGGCAGGGTAGTTGTTATTGCATGATAAATCCTTGAGCGCAGGAGAAAAGTAATTATCTCCCTATAATCCTCCACGCCCTTTGCATCTGGGTCAAGTGTTATGAACTGGTTATGGGCTGGAAAGAATTGTCTTTGATCATCACCGTCATCACCGTCACCTCCAACAGCAGCCATATCTGCACAAAACGAACCAAGTTAGATAAACGTTTAAGTTGTACACAAGTTCGCTTGATTACCAGTAGCGAAGTTGTGGTCAAACCTGTATAGGCGAAGTTATAGATGAGGCGAAGTTGGGAACAACTTCGCTTCATCTTTAAGTTCGTCTAATTAATTTTAAGTAAAAAGGTCTGGGCGAAGTTAATGATAACTTCGCCTCTTCACAACATCGCCTCAGGCGAAGATAAGAGTTTGGCGAAATTAAGCCTCAGGCGAAGTTGCGGATAACTTCGCCTCAGGCGAAATTAATCGTCAGGCGAAGTTGCGGATAACTTCGCCGAAACCCTAACTTCGCCTGAACTGAATCGGCGACTGTTAAGATTCTAACATCCGTTTCCGATGTTTTGGCAAAGGTTTTGACGATGAAGAACTCAAAAACACTTGGTATTAAGGTTATGTGGACGAACAGTTTGTCCATGAACACGTAATACAAGCTTGTAAATCTCGGTTTTGAAAGGTCACCGGACCGAGGTCACGAAACCGTTCAAAACGACCTATGAAAAGCACCACTGTCTTTGGATATACGGTTAATCGATAACACACACCTTGAATCAAAGAATGAAACTGAGAAAAAGGATCGAAACGGAAACAAATCAAGTTCGCCGGAAACCTATATATCTTCGCCGGAAATTTCGTATAAGTTCGCCTGATAATCTGATGAACAGTTTGACTCTTAAAATCCTTTATATAGAGGCGGAGTTATACAGGCGAAGTTACGGATAACTTCGCCTAGGCGAAGTTATTCACAACTTCGCCTATTCAACAACATCGCCTAAAATTTTCAAGTTTAACCCTTAAGATTTTAACAGTTGTCCTTTAAGAAATAAATAACATGATCAATTCTAAGTAACCAGATAAACAATCATAAAACTATCTAAGTACAAAAACGTAAAAATATAAAGTATAAGGGATCAAATTTCAGTCTCGATAGGGACTACTACGTTTTAGAAAAGATCCGAACAGGAATCATACTAACTACGTGACTGTCACATAGATCCGTGTTTAGCTGTATTATGACATATAGAGACAGGTTGTAAGCAGGTATAACTTAAAGTGGTTTTCATCGTTTCTGTGATACGAGTTAGGTTCAATTAATCCTTAAAATTTAAGTGGGCAACAACTCAGAAATATTGATGCCTCCTATCTATCCTCAAAGCGTATTTGGCTTTCCCCAAGTCACCCCGAATTGACTTCGACCCATAGTGTCTGATTAACTTGTATGTACTCTCCTTCTGGTTCCCTTTTTCTTACTATAAGATAGAGAAGTCTTGATTTTATGATCACTAATATGTTACAATAACTCCAAATATTTTTATTTTTTTTTCATATTTTTATTTTATTTTATTTTATTTTATTTTTTTTTTAACAACATAGACTTCAAAGTAGAAATTAACTGCAAGTCCCGAATCTGGATCACTGCAGTGTCTTGAAACGCTTTCTTCACGGGAATCAGAACACACATGGGCTCGTGTATGACTGGGTAATCGCTTTTCTGCCTATCATTCGAAAAGATATATATGAAGACACGCAAAACTCTTAAGGAGTTTCCACGTAAAATCAAGTAAAATTAGTTTGTATCACATCTACTTTTACGCACCATAAAAAGTTACCATGACATACAATGATTGTCCTAAAGCCTTTTAAGCCTAATAACTTCACTAGTTAAGCACACAAAGTTAGTATATCTATCATTTTCCATGGTTGGATCAATTTTCCGTTTAACATAGCAAAGGTACTTCATACGAAGTAGTAGACTTGAAAAGTAATTTCATTTCCCTAAAAAAATTTTTTGACTTCGATCGCCCCGATCACGTCAAAGTCTTCAGGTAAACGGCAATCCTGAAGATCCAATGGATCAACTGGACCGACCACATACAAGTATGTGTCCTTCTAACTAAGTATGACCGACTAATTTTCAGCGACAGAAAGAAAACACATCATAACCGCCCCGGTCACTTTCAGTCGTCTGGTTAATGGCGACCCTCATTCTCTATAAGTAGAAACGAGGACCAAAACATATCCGAGGATATGTCCATCAAACTGAGGTAACCGACTAATTTTAAGCAATAGTGACGTTTTTTTTTTTTTTTTTAAATAAACACAATAAAAACATGGTTACTCGGGATTGATCATCCCGTTCAGCTCAATTAGGTTTTGAAATCTGGATTTATCAAACGCTTTTGTAAATAAATCAGCGAAATTTTCTAGCGTATCGACCTTTTCGACCTTAATCAGTTTCTTCTCAGCACAATCCCGTATGAAATGATGACGAATGTCAATATGTTTAGTTTTACTGTGTTTCACGGGATTGTTAATTACTGAGATGGCAGCCGTGTTATCAATTAAAATAGGAGTGAGTAAGAAATTCAGACCATAGTCGCGCAATTGTTGCTGAATCCACAAAACCTGAGAGCAGCAGTTGGATGCTGCCATATATTCAGCTTCGCACGTTGAGATTGCGACTGATGTCTGTTTCTTGCACTGCCAGGAAACTAATCTTCCACCGAGAAACTGACATCCTCCTGTTGTCGACTTCCGACTCTGATTGCACCCTCCATAATCAGAATCCGTATAAGCAACCAGTTCCACGTCTCCTCCCTTCGGGTACCACAACCCTAGCTTCGGCTTGCCTTTGAGATACCTCAAAATCCTCTTCACACCCTTCATGTGAGATTCCTTTGGGTTTGCCTGAAAACGAGCACAAAGACAAACAGAAAACATTATATCAGGCCTAGAAGCAGTCAAATACATCAAAGAACCTATTATAGCCCGATACAGAGTTGGGTCCACATCTGCGTCACCGTCTACTTCAGCTCCCAACTTGTGGTTGACGCAAATTGGAGTGTCAAATGGAGAAGAGTCCTCCATCTTGAAGCGCTTGAGGACATCATGAACATATTTTGTTTGATGAATGAACATCCCATCCTTCTTTTGATCAACCTGCAAACCTAAAAAGAACGTTAGTTCACCCATGGCACTCATCTCAAATCTTTTCTTCATGACGGCCTCGAATTCCTGACACATGGAGACTCTTGATGCAGCAAATATGATGTCATCCACGTAGACTTGAACTAGCAGGAAGTCACTTCCATCTCTCTTCACAAACAGTGTGATGTCAATCAAACCCCTTTCAAAACCATTCTCTAGCAAGTAGTCCGATAACGTTGAATACCAGGCACGAGGTGCCTGATGTAATCCATATAGCGCCTTGCTCAACTTGTATACATGATCAGGAAAGTCTGGGTCAGGAAAACCCGGAGGTTGCTCAACATACACAACCTCATCAACTTTCCCATTGAGGAACGCACTCTTCACGTCCAACTGAAACACTTTCATCTTCTTGAAAGCAGCAAACGCCAAAAACAATCGTATCGCTTCCAACCTGGCCACCGGAGCAAACACTTCGTTATAATCTATCCCCTCTTGCTGATTGAAACCTTTAACGACCAGTCTCGCCTTGTTTCTTATTATAATCCCCTTTTCATCTCTCTTGCACTTAAACACCCACTTTGTGCCTATCGCATGCCCATTCCTTGGTTTTTCAACCAAAGTCCATACTTCCATCTTCTTAAATTGAGCCAACTCTTCTTGCATGGCCTCGACCCACGAGCTGTCCTTAAGAGCCATTTGATAATTTTTCGGTTCAATCTGGCTAATAAAGCATGAGTACAAACATTCGTTCATTATACCCGTTTCCTTAATGCTTGTATAAACACAGGTGTGTTGATTCAAGCTACTTCTGGTTTGTACACTGGAGGACACATCACCTGTAACATTCTCCAGAGGGTGATCTTTGTGAATTCTCGTGATCGGAACAGCACCGACATGCAAATTATCTTCTAAATTAGTAGAGAGCTCATCAATGGTTGTTTCTGGCTGAGAGTGAAATGGATTGATAAACTCTTCTTCAGGAGAGACAGCAGTGGAATCGATAGAATTTGATGAGGAAGGTTGACCATCATCAAATAGCTGTCTATGTGCCAAATTTTCCTCCTCATCTAGAATCATCTTCGTAGCAACACGTTCTTCTTCTTCTGTACAAAACAAATCAGGTATGTTAAAAGACTTGAATAGCCTATCATAGTATAAAATCCCAGGAGGTCCGATGCTCGGTCTTGGCGATCTGTAACTCGTAATGTCGGTGTTACACACCACCTCAACCTTGCCGTTCGTTGTATTAAAGACACGCCTGTTGGGAGTCCCAACTTCATAGCCGACCAAGATTCCTTCAGCGGCTGCTTCTCCAAACTTTGAATGTGCCTTTAAAATCGAACACGGGGACCCAAAAGCTTCAAGTCCACACAAATTGGGCTTTCTCCCATGCATAAGCTCGTAGCATGTTTTATTAAGTCTTTTTACCGTTAAAACTCTATTCAGTACATAGCAAGCTGTAGAAACAGCTTCAGCCCAGAACACCACCGGAAGCTTCGAATCAGCCAGCATAGTTCTGGCTCCTTCAATTAAAGTTCTATTCTTCCTTTCAGCCACTCCATTCTGTTGCGGAGTATACGGAGCGCTGAATTGGTGTTCAATCCCTCTTGACAGACAGAAGATCTCCATTTCAAAATTTTTAAACTCGGAACCATTGTCACTTCTGATGAACTTCACTCGTTTATCCATAATGTTCTCAACTTTGGTGATCAGATTCTTCACCATTTGAGCCGTTTCGTCCTTTGATTTCAGGAAGTATACCCACGAGTATCGTGAGTAGTCATCAGTGATCACCAAGCAATAAGTTGTAACACCTAGACTTCTTACATTCACAGGACCGAAGAGATCCATGTGAAGCAGCTCTAGTGTACTGGCAATTGAGTTTACTTTCTTGGTGAGATGGGACTTCTTGTGCTGCTTTCCCTTTTTGCACGCAAGACATTTGTCTTCAAAATTGAAACTTTTTAAGGGAACACCCAACACAAGCCCATGTCTGACAATATGGTTCATCTTCCGAAGATGAATGTGCCCCATTCTCCTGTGCCACAGTTCAGATTCCGATTCGCTTACTTTCGTCAAAAGGCACGATTCTTCCGTTGACATTTCAGTTGAACTTAAATCCATCATATACGTATTTCGATCACGTGGGGCCTTCATTACTATCCACTCCTCTGGTATTTGAAAACCAGGCTTCAACACAATCGCATCAGTCTTCGTTAAGTGTACGGTATAATCTTTATCACAAATCTGCGACACACTCAGCAGATTGTGCTTCAGCTCTTCAACAAAGTTCACATTTTCTAACGTCATTTTCCCGTTAGTTACCGTACCCCTTCCAGTTATTTTGCCTCCACTCTCACCAGCAAAACTGACTCTTGCCCCTTGAACAGGTTTTAAATCTTGTAACAAATCCTTGTTACCAGTCATGTGCCGGGAACAGCCGCTGTCCACAACCCAAAGATTCTTGGACGCCCTATTCAACTGTTCCTGCACAAACAAAAAGATTATTAAAATTTGGGGACCCAAGACCTCTTGGTCTTGGGTCGACTAACCTTCTTAACAGAACTCACACTCCTTGGCTGACCAAAGTTAGCATTTGAAAAATTTCCACAAGTCCTAACAGGATACCTCCTTGGAGACTGATAGTGAGGCCAACCAAACCGACGAACATTAATAGAATCAAAAGAATTATAGCATTTGGTTTGGTTATAAGTGGTATAAAAACGAGATGTGTTTCTTTGAAAACCTGTATTATATTTCAAATTTGAATGGTTTTCATTTTTAACATTTAAACGATTACCAGAAACCTTAGTCTCAGTTTTCGAGGGCCTCACCTCTCTGAAACGCTGCTTCAGAGGGCAATCAGCAACAAGGTGCCCTGTTTGATTACATCTAAAACAACACCTATATTCAGCTTTCTTTTCAGCAGATGTTTTAGATGTGGAGGCAGTATTACCAACCGTACATCTCACATAAGGTGGGACATATGGGTTGAGTGGAGTACTCCTTTTAGTTGAATTAACTTTTTCTCCACTAGTGGGTAATACTTCCTTCTCTTTTGTCTTACCCGACTCGGATGACTTATCCGAATCAGATGAGACAGGACTTGAAATAGAAATTTTAACTTTTGAGACAGGCGAACATGTTTCGCCTTTACTAACTTCCGGTACTTTACCAGTTTCCTTAGCAGGACCTGTCTGATCAGCTACAAAATTAACAGATTCATGAACACTAGGATTGAAAGTATAATTATGGTTATAAGGTGGTGGAACCTCATGGTAACCAATTCCTCCCCTTTTAGGTGAGGAACCTTGATCACTGACGAGGTGATCAAGAATAGCAGAGGAATTCCGGAATTGCTCCAGTTTCCTATTTAGTTCCACCACTTTTACCTGGTGGTCAGCAATCTGTTTTTCTTTTTCAGCGATTAATTTGGTTTTCTCTTCTAAAACCTCGTAGCTTAGATCGATCACATCAATTTTTTCAGCTAATTTTGTTTTTAAACTTTTAACGTCTTTTTCACAAGCTTTAATCTTTATTTTATAATTATTTTCTCTTGTCTTTGTGAAGTGATGATCTTCTTTCAAAGTTTTAAATTCGGCATCCAATTTAACATACTGATCAGTAATTGTAGCAAGCTGTTCAGACAAGTTCTCACATTTAGTACAGATAGGTTTAGTACATACCTCGGAGTTCCGGTCATCAGCCATGAAAGCCTTTTCATTCTCAGCAGCTTTCATACATTCTTCAGCTGCAACCTTTGCCATGTGTGCCTGCTCAAAGAGTTCTCCAGAGAACATGTTCCAATTGTATTCACCAGCATCAGACATCATGGCATTATTCCCATTGTTACTCCCACTTTGCTGGGTAGTCCTCCCCTGACTACGTTCAACCCGTGCATTAGTGCACTCCTTTGCAAAGTGTCCATTTTGTTGACAATTGTAACACCTCACCCTTGACTTATCAAATCCTGGCTTTCCACCTACGAACTTTCTGCCAGTCTTCTTCATGAAACGCTTCACTCTTCTGACTATCATCGCCATCTGCCACTGCAGATCCATCTCCTCCAGATCATCAGGATCGATCTGGTCATAGTCTTCTTCCAAAGCAGCAGGGTCCACAATCTTCCCTTGTATGTAGTTCTCGTAAGAAGCAATAAAAGATGCATAGAGTGCAAACTGCTCTTCAGCAGATTTGACACTCATTGGCATCTTAGTGTAGTTATTGCTTGAAGCACTGGGAGAGAAACTACTCTTGGATGCTTGAGGTTTCGCAGCACTTGATCCTCCAGTAACAAAGCAAACATCACCGTTCATGTTCACTGATACATTTCCTTCATGAGAAGAGTTAGAACCTGACTCTCCTTTGGAGTAGTAAGCAGCAGATTCAGACTTCGAACTTGAGCCTGAGTTAACTTTGGCACCATACATACCAGGGTCTTGAACCTGATCCGTTGGTGTTTCTTTCCGAACCATATTAAGCTCAAAGGTTCTGAGCTTGTTTACTGCTATCTCCAAGTCAAAATTAGGAAAGTCTTTGTCTTCCCTCATTAGAACAGTGTACATTTCCCACTTCGGTGGGAGAGCATCGAGAAGTTTCTCAACTATTTCCTCCTCTCTGTAAGCAATAGAATAGTTGTTCAGCTCTGTCATCAGATGATAATATCGGGTGATAATATCATCGAGCGATTCGTTCTTCAAATACTTGAAGACAGAGAACTGGGTCTTTAACAGCTTAATCTTCGAGGCACGAATACCCACGTTCCCTTCGAATCTATTCTCAAGAGCATCCCAAAGCTCTCGTGCAGAAGTGTACTTCCGGAATGTATGGAGAATCTCTTGAGGAAGAGCCATTGTAATTGCGGCATGGGCCTTGCTCTCGGCCTCATACATCTTCTTCTCTTCTTCCTCCATCTTGCTGTACTTCTTTATCACATCCCGACCTTCGTATTCCATTGTCGGTGGAATATATCCATCCTGGATGCACACCCACATCTTTGCATCCTGGTATTTAATATACTGAATGAATCTATCTTTCCATGCTACGAAGTCTGTTCCTTTCATCAACCTTGGGGCCTTAGTAGCCGACCCCGCTTCAACTTCCATTTTGACTAACTCTGAGATGTTAATCGGCGACATCTTCTCGAAAACACGAAAAACCCGAAAAATCAAAAAATTCTTCCAAACAGTACTATAGGCGAAGTTAAGGATAACTTCGCTTAATTGTTAACTTCGCTGGAAAAACCTTAAATTCGCGTGACTTGGCGAAGTTGAGAATAACTTCGCTTAAGATAAGCGAACTTAGGAGGTAAGCGAAGTTGAGGATAATTTCGCTTAGGCGAACTTATGAGGTAGGCGAAGTTGTGGATAACTTCGCTCAACCTTATATCTTCGCCGAAACCCTACTTCCAGTGACGGCAACTTCGCCTGAAGAACAACAACTTTGCCTGAAGAACACTGAAAATATTCAGATCTGTTTTCGACGATTTAGCAGTTTCCGGTCGGTGTAACAGCTTGAATATGACTGTATAAGGTGAGTATAACACAATATCAACGAAAACGCGTCCCGCGAATAGGTCAAACGAGACGTTTTCTACACCCGCGTGAAATCCCGAACCACACAATCGAGCCAATGGCTCTGATACCAATTGTAGGTTCCTGGACGGATCGTACACGGGATATCGCTATCTACGCAGGTGCGGAATCCCTGCGTGGGTAGATACGAGCGTAGAATACTAATAACAAACACACGCGATATAAACGAACACGTTATGTAATATAACCCGAAGCACGTCTATTACAGACTCTCGACACGTTCACTGAACTACTGGATTACACGTGAACAACCAAAACTCTCACTGACCAACTAATCAACCCCTAAACAGTTAACCCGTAAACTGTTTAAATACACGACAACTTCGCCTCAGGCGAAGTTGTCTATAACTTCGCTCGTTGAACAAGTTCGCCTAGGCGAACTTGTCAACAACTTCGCTTGTTCAACAAGTTCGCCTAAGCGAACTTGTTGATAACATCGCTTACATACATAAACATAAACTTAAACATAATTACATTACAGACTCGATTACAAACGCTAGACTATGAACTACTGACATTTATGTACCAACAAAGCCTACTTCAAGCCTAGCAGATATTTCCCTCAAATAACAAAATAAAAAAACAATATAAGAAAACTATATATAAAAAACTCTTAACAAATATTGAATTGAATTGAATTGAATTGTAGTGACATTATATCTAATATTTCAACATATGGATTAAGTTCAAAGGTGATCTTAATACAAGAACTGCGATATTCTAGGGTATATTAATAAAAAGTTCAGGATTGCTTTTAGATAATTAATGCAAATTAAGTTATAGGATGATTGTACTTCTATTTTTTTATCTTTTTTTATTGTATGTACATATAGGCTTACTTTTATATGCATATTGTTTTTTAGTTTCAACTTTAGCTCAAATATGTCTAATTACCTATAATATGTCTTTAACCAATTTATCTCATACTATAATTTGATCTTTTCCTTATAACTTGATGTGTGGGGTGAAAAAACGTGCTTCAAGTTTTATATATCGTGTGTTTTACTTGTTTATACGTATCAAACACGAGTACTTTGATTGGTTTTATGACTGTAGGTGATCGGAACTTAAAGAAACTAATTTGGAGCATTTAGGATGGAGTGGAAATGAAAGTAATAATATATGATATGTTAGAGAGTTGAAATACAAAGACGTGGCCGCAAACAAAGAGAAAAACAAAGTTGGAATGAAGATTTCATGAAGAAAATGAAGTTGTGGTACTGTAGCCACTGTAGGCTACTGTAACACCCCGACCAAAGGCGGATTATACATCGGGGCGCCACATATTGCTCCATTACTCGCGACACTATTGGTGTCAATATTTATTAATACACATTTTATCGCGCACGCACAGCGGGGAAAATATAGAACATAAATCAAACATAAATCAATATATTTTAAATTATAACATTCAAACAACATTAACTTGTCTTGATACATTTTAATCTAGGTCCAAAAGTAAAAACGTCCTATGTGTCCACAAGCTCCAAAACAGCTACTGCAAACCTGAACATGTGTTAAAATAAACGTCAAACACTTGCGTGTTGGTGAGAAATCAAGTTTAATACAATACATAGATAACAATAAATCTGCGCGCAACATGTGTATGTCTGGTTTTCAACAAGGGTGTAATCTGATCGGGACCAACTCTAAGAGACAAGACTGCCAGTGCTCACAATTGAGCTCACAAACAAGACTAACTGTGCATGTGTAAACAAAAGAGAAAATCATAAACGAATGTTCTCCCGTGTTCATCTAATGGTACCATGCAAACTGCGGAATAGACCGTCCATACGGTTAATGATCCACACATACAGATAAACAGCCAAGTCTACGTCCTCAACACATGGGATACTGCGCGACTAAAGTTCATAAACAGTTTAAGACTCAAGTTTTGTATGAACACATGAACATCCCAAAGCATTTAAAATAAAAAGGGATTAGATACGAGATAACTCACTTGATAAACGATGCGGTGAAAGATATGCAAGAATCAACTCTTAAACAAGCAAAGTTAACCTATAATTAAGATTATTGTTTTAACGATCTGTTTTAAGTCTTGATAATAAGTTAGCATAATTAATAAGTAAATTATTATATAATATATATATATTACCGGAAAAGCAGGGCAGAACAGGGAGGAAGACGGAGGCAGGAGAGGAAGACGGCAGAGAGAGCAAGAAGCAAGAGAACAGGAGAGATTAAGTGTTTGTGTGATGTGCTATGAAAATATTATTATTATATATAGGAAAACCCTAGGAGACACAAACCCTAGAAAAAGGGGAAAAGATCTCAAAAAGTAAAAGAAAAGATATCAACGGTAAAAAGTTCTGAAAAGTAAAGATATCAAAAGATATGGCAGCTGCAGGGGGCAAGATAAAGCTGACAGGGAACAGTAAAAAGCATGGGCGGATCAGATAAAGGTACTGGTCAAGCATGGCAAAAGCAGATCTCAAAAGATTATGTCAGTCACTTTATCTGTCAACCAATGGGGTTGGTGCGCATGCTGCGCCGAAAGTAACTATTCAGACATTAGATGGGTTAGGTCAACGGCTCAAAAGATAAGACAACACAAAAGCAAACGGCTAGATTTAAACAGAAGATACAAGGGTTAAGCGCGGGAAGGCTGAGTGCGCGAGCGCGAAGGCTGGCACAACAACCCTTAGCGCACTGCGGGAAGAATCGCATCCTTAGCGTGCTGCGTGAACTAGAATTCTAAGCGCATCGCGGGAAGAACATACATTCTTAGCGCATTGCGGGAAGAACATGCATTCTTAGCGCGCTGCGAGAAGAGTTCTCTTCACGCATCGCAGGAACAAGATGTCTTCACGCAGGCTTCCATGTAAGGAGTCTGGCGCGTGGAGCTGCAGACATCCTTAGGCGGGAAGAACCAAAGGACAAGCAAAGAGTTAGAAGAAAAAGAGGGAATCAAGGCGTAAGGGCGGGACAGCGACAAGAGGGAAAAGAAGGCGGAAAGAGAGAAGGAGAGGGACGGGACGGCGGAAAGAAAGAGAGAGAAAGAGGCGGGAAGGAAAATATATTATTATTATTATTATTAAAAGTAAAATATAAGTATAAATATTAAATCATAAAAGAAAGGGATCGGGTCAGAGAAACGGGTACCTGGGTCGGGTCGGATCGGGTCAGATGTCACAGTCTCCCCTACTTTAAGAAATTTCGTCCCGAAATTTATCTCGAAGTAGGCTGCGCAGAGAACAGGTGCGGGTACTTGATCTTCATTTGATCTTCCCTTTCCCATGTAAACTCGGCTCCGCGCTTGGACTCCCAGCGAACTTTCACGATAGGGATACGACTGCGCTTGGTTTGCTTAACCTCGCGATCCATAATCTCAACAGGCTTCTCAACGAAATGCATAGATTCATCAACTTGAACTTCATCGAGTGAAATGTGAAGGTTCTCGTCAGCTAAACACTTCTTGAGATTGGATACATGGAACGTTGGATGCACATTACTGAGCGCGGGCGGCAGGTCAAGTCTGTAGGCAACTTTTCCCACACGCGCGAGAATCTTGAATGGACCAACATAACGAGGAGCAAGCTTACCCTTCTTCCCAAAGCGGACAACACCTTTCCAAGGCGACACTTTGAGGAGAACAAGATCACCAACTTGAAATTCGAGAGGCTTTCGCCTACGATCTGCGTAACTCTTCTGTCGGCTTCTGGCAGTCAGCAAATGATCACGGATCTTGGCGATTTTATCGGTTGTCTCTTGAACAAGTTCGGGTCCTGTGATTTGAGTTTCACCCACTTCGCTCCAACAAATCGGGGAGCGGCACTTACGACCGTAAAGTGCTTCAAATGGGGCCATACCGATGCTGGAATGATAGCTGTTATTATAAGAGAACTCGATCAAAGGCAGATGTGAATCCCAATTACCTCCAAAATCAAGAACACAAGATCGGAGCATATCCTCAAGAGTCTGAATAGTTCGCTCAGACTGACCGTCAGTCTGAGGATGATATGCCGTACTCATGTCCAAGCGAGTTCCTAGCGCAGATTGGAGAGATTTCCAAAAGCGAGATATAAAACGGCCATCGCGATCAGATATGATGCTCAAAGGAGTACCATGGCGGCAGACAATTTCCTTGACATAAAGCTGCGCGAGTTGCTCAACACGGTAGTTTTCACGAATGGGCAGAAAGTGAGCAGACTTAGTCAATCGATCCACTATTACCCAAATGCTATCATGTTTGCTTGCTGTCAAAGGTAACTTGGTAATAAAGTCCATTGCTACACATTCCCATTTCCACGTAGGAATTTCTGGTTGTTCGAGCAAACCAGATGGGCGTTGGTGTTCAGCTTTCACTTTAGAACAAGTCAGGCATTTAGCTACGAACACAGCAATATCCTTTTTCATACCGGGCCACCAATAAGTTATGCGCAAATCCTTGTACATCTTATCAGCGCCAGGATGAATAGAATACCGAGATTTGTGCGCTTCACTCAGGATATCAGCGCGAAGATTCTCATCAAAGGGAATCCAGATGCGATTAAGATAGCAGAGAATTCCACTCAGATTGGGCACAAAAGGCGCTTCCGCGCCACACGCTAACTCGGCGCGAAGGTTACCATTACTGATGGATGCGCGCTGCGCGTCACGAATACGCGATTCAAGGTTGCTTTGAATCGGCGCGAAGTGAAGCTGCGTGCGCGGCAAAATACAGTTAAGCTGGCAGGGTTTTCGGCTGAGCGCATCGGCTACCACATTAGCCTTACCAGGATGATACCGGATCTCACAATCGTAATCGCTGATGAGTTCGTTCCATCGGCGTTGCCTCATGTTAAGTTCCTTTTGATCAAAGATATGCTGAAGGCTTTTATGGTCAGTGTAAAGGATACACTTAGTACCATAAAGGTAGTGTCTCCAGATCTTCAAGGCAAAAACAACTGCACCAAGCTCGAGGTCGTGAGTTGTATAATTCTTTTCATGAACCTTAAGTTGCCTCGATGCGTAAGCGATAACCTTGCCTCGTTGCATAAGAACACAACCGAGACCTTGGTTGGATGCATCGCAATACACGACAAAATCATCATTACCCTCAGGTAGTGCAAGAACAGGAGCTTCACACAACAAACGCTTGAGCGTCAGAAAGGCTTCTTCTTGCTTCGAGCCCCAAATATATGGTTTACCTTTGTGCGTCAGAGCTGTTAAAGGCAAAGCGATCTTCGAGAAGTTCGAAATAAAGCGCCGGTAATAACCAGCTAAGCCCAGAAAGGAACGGATCTCGGTAGGAGAGGATGGCGTAATCCAGTTCTTGATTGCTTCAATTTTGGATGGGTCGACATGGATACCCATCTTGTTCACAACATGGCCAAGAAACTGTACTTCATCAGACCAGAATTCACACTTGGAAAGCTTAGCATAGAGTTGTTCAGCTCTAAGCTTCTGCAACACCAACCGAAGATGTTGCTCATGCTCGGCCTTGGTCTTAGAATACACCAGAACATCATCGATAAACACGATCACGAATTTATCCAAGAAAGGCCTACACACCCGATTCATTAGATCCATGAAAACGGCGGGTGCGTTGGTTAGACCGAAGGACATGACCAAGAATTCAAAATGGCCATAACGAGTTCGAAAAGCAGTCTTCGGAACATCATCATCGCGGATGCGCAACTGGTGATAGCCAGAGCGGAGATCAATCTTCGAGAAACAAGAGGCACCTTGGAGTTGATCAAAGAGGTCGTCAATACGCGGTAAGGGATACCGGTTTTTAATGGTGAGTTTGTTCAACTCGCGGTAATCAATACACATGCGAAACGATCCATCTTTCTTTTTAACGAACAACACCGGAGCACCCCAGGGCGAAGAGCTAGGGCGAATGAATCCTTTAGCAGTCAACTCTTGAAGTTGGCTGGCCAATTCTTGCATCTCAGCGGGTGCAAGACGATAAGGAGATTTAGCTACGGGGGAAGCACCAGGGACAAGATCAATACGGAACTCGACTTCACGAGCGGGAGGGATACCAGGAAGATCATCAGGAAAAACTTCAGGGAAATCACGCACAACAGGGATATCGCGAAGCTTCTTCTCTTCAGCAGGTTTAACCACATGGGCTAAGAAGGCAACACACTTCTTCCGCATGAGTCTTTGGGCTTCGGCGCAAGACATAAGTTTAAGACCACTGGAGGGTTTCTCGCCGTAGATATGAAGATCACCATTTTCTCGAGGTATGCGTATCAACTTCTTGGCGCAAATAACTTCGGCGCGATTCTTCGAGAGCCAGTCCATACCAATAATAACATCAAAGCTTCCAAGAGGCATAGGGATGAGGTCGATCAGAAAATCGTTTTCGTTAAGATTAAGCGTACAATCTTTAATCACTGAGTTAATTAAAATAATTTCACCATTAGCCAATTCAACTGAAAAATCTTCTTTTAAATCGTTGCGCGGTCGCGCAAGCTTCTGCTCGAAGGCGCGAGAGATAAAGCTTCGATCGGCGCCAGTATCAAAAAGTACAGAAGCATAAAATCCGTTAAGTAAAAATGTACCATTAACTACGTCATTATTCGCTTGCGCTTGGTGCGCGGTTATGTTAAAAGCTCGTCCACGCGTCACTTGGTTCGAAATCTGGTTCACCGGATTCGCTTGCGTAATCTGAACTTGTAGTCTTGGGCACGCGTTCCGGAAATGACTGGGATCACCGCAGTTAAAGCACGATCTGGGTCGTGGGTTTTGGTAGATTGATTGTGGGTTCTGCGGGTAGACTGGTGGTGTTGGCGCAATTGGATTGGCGGGAAGGACTCTACAGTTTTCAGCAGTGTGACCAGTACGGCCACATCGGTTACAAAGTCGACACGGGGTTTGGGTTGGGTGGTGAAATCTACAGGTTGGGCAAAAGGGATGGTTTCCTGTGTAAGGTTTCTTAGTTGGCGGGGCAGGGAGTGCTGGATTGGTTAAGGCATAGTTATGGACTACAGGAGGTGCTGGGTAGGTTGACAGTGGGTTAGGCGCGTAAACTGGGGGTTGGTAAACGGGTTGCTGGACAATGGGCGGGTTGGTAAGCGCATAGGCCTTGCGCCTGCGCTTGAGGTTGTTACGGTTTGAGGGTTCTGGTTTGGTTTCTGGCCCATACAGAATCTTGAATTTCCATGGGGAGACCCCCAAGGAATTTCTCTATGGCTCGGCGTGAAGGGGTAACAAGGTGAGGGACCAGTAAGCTTAGCTCGTGGAAGCGCGTCGCGTACTCGCGCGCTTCACCGCTGTATTGCTTCAAGTTCCAGAATTCTTCCTCCAGGCGCTTAACTTCGTTGGGAGGGCAGAATTCTCGCGTAAGAATTTCCTTGAATTCCTCCCATGTCATGCTAGAAGCAGCCTCTGCGCCACGCGCATGGGCTACTCCATTCCACCATGTAAGCGCTCTGGATTCCAGGACACTGGAAGCATATAGGGTTCGTCTGTCTGAGGGGCATTGGGTGTGAAGGAAAGTGTTTTCTATCTTCTCGAGCCACTGGAGCATCACGGTGGCTCCTTCAAGACCTGTGAACTTTGGAGGGTTACCCGCGTTAAAGGACTTAATGTTATAACTCGAGGTGTTGGTATTGTTTTGGCTCAAAGCTTGGGCTATTGCGGCGGCCATTTCCTGGGAACGTTGCTGTCTACGCATGCGCGAGGCTTCTCTTCTCTGAAATCGGCGAGATAGCGGAGGCATTCTATAAAAGTTTTAATTTTAGTTAATATCTTGGTTTTAGCGCAAAGTTTTAATCTTATAAAGCTTGGTTTCGCAGGGTTAGATACTATCAAAAGTTAAAGTAGAATAAATGATCCTAAATGCAGACTTAATAAAGGTAACAAATTCGAATCAAGAATCGACAATTCATGTATCACCATGACTTTCCGAATTCCCAATTTAAAATATACGAGCAAACGAGTATTGGAGATTGACGATTCATGTATCACCATGACTTTTCAATCCTCAATATAAAACATACAAGAAAATGAGTATTGGAGGTTGACAATTCATGTATCACCATGACTTTTCAAGTCTCCAACCTCAGAACATAATCGTAAATGGAAATTGAAAATCAACTATTCATGTATCACCATGACTTTTCGGATTTTCAAATCCCACAAACGAATATGTAAGTAAAATCAATAAAAATCGAAATTCAACCAAAATCGAAATATCGCGAAATAGAACATAAAATCATATACTGCGCAAGTGCGAGCATATTCATAAATAACGAGTAATTAACAATAAGCGCGCAAACATGAGATTTCTCTCATGCGCGAGAAGGGACTCTTAGGTATTCTAGGCCGTTACGTCTAACCACCTATCCTAAAGTCAACGAGCTCTGATACCAATCTGTAACACCCCGACCAAAGGCGGATTATACATCGGGGCGCCACATATTGCTCCATTACTCGCGACACTATTGGTGTCAATATTTATTAATACACATTTTATCGCGCACGCGCAGCGGGGAAAATATAGAACATAAATCAAACATAAATCAATATATTTTAAATTATAACATTCAAACAACATTAACTTGTCTTGATACATTTTAATCTAGGTCCAAAAGTAAAAACGTCCTATGTGTCCACAAGCTCCAAAACAGCTACTGCAAACCTGAACATGTGTTAAAATAAACGTCAAACACTTGCGTGTTGGTGAGAAATCAAGTTTAATACAATACATAGATAACAATAAATCTGCGCGCAACATGTGTATGTCTGGTTTTCAACAAGGGTGTAATCTGATCGGGACCAACTCTAAGAGACAAGACTGCCAGTGCTCACAATTGAGCTCACAAACAAGACTAACTGTGCATGTGTAAACAAAAGAGAAAATCATAAACGAATGTTCTCCCGTGTTCATCTAATGGTACCATGAAAACTGCGGAATAGACCGTCCATACGGTTAATGATCCACACATACAGATAAACAGCCAAGTCTACGTCATCAACACATGGGATACTGCGCGACTAAAGTTCATAAACAGTTTAAGACTCAAGTTTTGTATGAACACATGAACATCCCAAAGCATTTAAAATAAAAAGGGATTAGATACGAGATAACTCACTTGATAAACGATGCGGTGAAAGATATGCAAGAATCAACTCTTAAACAAGCAAAGTTAACCTATAATTAAGATTATTGTTTTAACGATCTGTTTTAAGTCTTGATAATAAGTTAGCATAATTAATAAGTAAATTATTATATAATATATATATATTACCGGAAAAGCAGGGCAGAACAGGGAGGAAGACGGAGGCAGGAGAGGAAGACGGCAGAGAGAGCAAGGAGCAAGAGAACAGGAGAGATTAAGTGTTTGTGTGATGTGCTATGAAAATATTATTATTATATATAGGAAAACCCTAGGAGACACAAACCCTAGAAAAAGGGGAAAAGATCTCAAAAAGTAAAAGAAAAGATATCAACGGTAAAAAGTTCTGAAAAGTAAAGATATCAAAAGATATGGCAGCTGCAGGGGGCAAGATAAAGCTGACAGGGAACAGTAAAAAGCATGGGCGGATCAGATAAAGGTACTGGTCAAGCATGGCAAAAGCAGATCTCAAAAGATTATGTCAGTCACTTTATCTGTCAACCAATGGGGTTGGTGCGCATGCTGCGCCGAAAGTAACTATTCAGACATTAGATGGGTTAGGTCAACGGCTCAAAACATAAGACAACACAAAAGCAAACGGCTAGATTTAAACAGAAGATACAAGGGTTAAGCGCGGGAAGGCTGAGTGCGCGAGCGCGAAGGCTGGCACAACAACCCTTAGCGCACTGCGGGAAGAATCGCATCCTTAGCGTGCTGCGTGAACTAGAATTCTAAGCGCATCGCGGGAAGAACATACATTCTTAGCGCATTGCGGGAAGAACATGCATTCTTAGCGCGCTGCGAGAAGAGTTCTCTTCACGCATCGCAGGAACAAGATGTCTTCACGCAGGCTTCCATGTAAGGAGTCTGGCGCGTGGAGCTGCAGACATCCTTAGGCGGGAAGAACCAAAGGACAAGCAAAGAGTTAGAAGAAAAAGAGGGAATCAAGGCGTAAGGGCGGGACAGCGACAAGAGGGAAAAGAAGGCGGAAAGAGAGAAGGAGAGGGACGGGACGGCGGAAAGAAAGAGAGAGAAAGAGGCGGGAAGGAAAATATATTATTATTATTATTATTATTAAAAGTAAAATATAAGTATAAATATTAAATCATAAAAGAAAGGGATCGGGTCAGAGAAACGGGTACCTGGGTCGGGTCGGATCGGGTCAGATGTCACAGCTACGGTGGAGCTGTCACCGTAAGGTAGAGGAACACAGCCGTAGCCTACGGCCCCATCGTAGGCTACGGTGGCTGACCGTAGGTTACAGTCAGCCTTGACGGCAAAATCGTTTTTATTGGTTTTTCTTCCATATTTAAGCGGGGTTAAACCCTAAATCGATTATCATTCATACCATAGCCACCAAGGACGATTTCGGAGAAATTATTCATCATATTAACACCTCTCAATAACCAAATCATCCATGGTTTCCTCCTTCCAATCCATACTCGAGTCAATCGTAATGTTGAGGCTAGGCTATATCATTTGTGGCTGCTTTAGGTGTTGGGTTTGCATATAAACTAAGTATTTATGATTGTTCTAATATTGGGATTTAATTTTGATTAATTTTTTGGTCGATTAAATCTCTATGTTTGTTTGAATTGGTTAAAAGTTGTGTTTATGAGATTTACATTTATCATCAATTATTTGGTTTGTATTTATCAACAATTAGGATTAAGTGCTTATCTTCAGTGAACCGTTTACCATTAATCATTGATAGATGCTAGGTTTTATATAACAAACTGATAAGTAGGTAGACCACATTCGGTTGTGTCAATTCATCGGATTAGGTTATGTGAATTATCATAACCAAACTAATGTGTCTAGTAATTACTTACCTATTACAGCGAGCAAATCATGTCTATGTAATTCCCCAATTGGTATAAGTTTTGTTTTGTTAGTTCATTGCATTACCTGAACCTGAAGTGTCACGAATGATTTATCCTTGCCTCTGCATCACGATTGACTCGAGTATGGTCAGGTATAAATCATGAGGGTGACTTCTACCATTATGATGAATACCTTCAACCGACATACGAAGAAGTCTCTCACTATTATAATCAAGTTAAGTACAATCAGAGTAATTTAGAGGGCTTCAACACAAGGTATTAAAATAACAACCAACAAAGTCAAGGTGACTCTAAAGATTCTGAGGTGTTGACACTGCTGAAGGACCTCATTCGGAGGATGGAAGTTCACGAAAAGGCTAATGATACTCAAGATGAATTGATAAGCCAACTAATTGATGATTTGCCCAAATTAAACGAGACAGTCAAATGGCAGCCGATGATAAAGAAGATGGCCTAGAAGAATAGGCTCCTTGTCTTTCAGAGAATGAATTTGAGTGAGAGGTTGTTGAGAATAATACCACACCAACTCTGTTAGTTACTGATGAGCCAATGAATGTTGTGGTTATGATTACTGATGAGGATGTGGAGGGACTGTTTGAAGTATATAATTGAAAGTGTAGACCCAACTGAAGATAAAACACCTTTCGAGAAATTGGAGACAGAAACAGTTCCAGGTTATCGTGACCATCCCCCATTAGATATTACAAAAATTCACAAAGTTGGGGATGATGGTTTAAAATCGAGGAAGAAAAAGGTAACGGCGAAGGATGTTGGGCAAACAGTAAAAACTTGGCTCATATTGGTTGTACTGGCGTGTTAACCACGAGGAACAAAGTGTGGGCACAACACCTCGACTACCGAGCATACACAGGAAACTCGGTAGGTAAATGTTCCATTCGACCACCATAACCATCAAATCAGGTAACGGTCTAGCTGAAGACCTTATAAAAAACTTAGCGCTGATCGGGAAGCAACCTAGGTTTTGGTTTATGTGTACATTTTACTTTTTTATCTTTGTATATTACTAATTTTTTATTTCAACCGTATCATTGTAGCAAAAGGTAAGTGTGGGAATGCCACACTGAAAATCTAAGAGTTCGTGGTGTTTAGTGAAGAAGCTATCATTGCTTGCCTTGCTAGGTCTGTTTGGCTTGCTAGATTTGCTTGACTTGCCAGGTTTGTTTGGCTTGCTAGGGTTTCTTGGCTTGCTACGTTTGTTTGGCTTGCTAGGTTTGTTTGGCTTGCTAGGTGTGTTTGGCTTGCTAGATCTGCTTGGCTTGCTAGATCTGCTTGGCTTGCTAGGTTTCTTTGGCTTGCTTGTAAGGGGTGGCTAAACTCTCAATATTTTTATGTGGCTCGTGCTATGAGACGGGTGAACCTTTAACCGTTCATGACGCTTGACTACCTAACTTTTTTTCTTTTTTCATAATGGTCCCCCGACCCATGAACCACTTTGAGTGCCTTAATGATTTGCTACAGTTAATCTAGATACGTGTATATTTTGTTGAAATTAAAAGTTTATGGGTGTAGTTTTCTATAAACCCTCACGAGACCTTACTCGTCCACTCGGGCTACCGGGGGTTTAAAGGGCTTGTTGCATATACTAAATGCAACCGTGATTTCAACAAAAGTGAGTTAGGTCTTTTAACATGTTTACTCATTTAACAAATTTAATTATGAAATTTACTTAACTTGGTGTGGTAATTAAAAATGACAGTTTTGCAAACCGTTTAAAAGACCTTATCTACTAATTTTGTGATATCCCACATCGGTTAGGGAAGAGAACTAAGCCTTCTTTATAAGAAGGTGGACGTCTTCCCCATCATAACGCGTTTTGGACGTTTAATGGTAGTGGATGAGAAGAGAACTCCACAGTTAAGCGTGCTCCGGTGGAAGTAGTATTAGGGTGGGTGACCTCCTGGGAAGTCTTCACCTAGGTAACCAAAAGCAAATCCGTGAGGCGATGGTGGTACGTCCCGGCCAAAGCGGATAATATTATGGTGCGGTGGTAGCTGAGCTGTTACAAATTTTGAGAAGCGTGCTTCTACATTTTTGAGAGTTTGCAGATAGAGTTTAGTGGTTTGAGGAGATGTATTTGTCTAGGCCAGCACGAGTTACCTATATCTGGTGATAAATTTTTCATAATTTTCTTTGTTTTGCTAGTTAATAAGTTAAGAGTGTAATTGTAGAGTTTTGTTATGACCATCACATTGTAAAGTGTTAATTGTTGTTATTAACGTTAAGTTAGAGGTCTTTGGTCATGGTCAGTTTCTAAGCTTCTCGAAAGCTTTCTCATCAAATGTATTTTAAAAAGGGAAATTAAAAAGGATCATTTAAATGTGGATAACGAGTCAAGGGGAGAGGTACACATATTTCATATCGGTAGCCTATTTCCTCCTGTGCGCGTGTAAGTTAGCCCTATATATATATATACACATGTCATATGAGTGATTGAGAGTGTAACCAGTATGTTCATGATATCTAGAACTTGTTTGCCATATGCATGCCGAGATCTTAATATCATCACATGTTTGGAGAATTAGAACTGTAAAAACCCACATATATTGGCCTTTACATAAATAATACTCCCTAACCTACATTATCTCCTAAGAGCCAAGTTTGTGCCTTTTCCCTTTCGTTTCCTTAACCCTACATTACAAGTCGTGTTAGCCTTAGCCTTAACCTTTTATTTTAACCCTGTGTGATGAAACTCGGTATATTAGAGTGGTATATAATCAGCTTGTGGAGCATAGTACACAATGCACGTATGTCTCGAGTCAGTTGTTTGAATATATTAATGTTTGTTAAAAAAAAAGTGAAAAATCAGAAAAACTCAAAAAGAGTCAATGTTTAAAGTTAATATTGGTTGTAAATAACAGTTTATTAGTTGATTGCTTGTTTAGTTTGAATAAATTGGGTTTCATCCACCATAAATCACTAAATAATTCATATTCCATACCCAAGCCTAAGCCACAGCAAAACCCTTAGTCTTAATCTTTATGCAACCGGTGGTTAATGGGTGGAGATATGACTGGCTTGCAAGGTTATTACTCTGGTTTCATTCTTGGTATAGAGGACAGAGAGATGCTAGCACACTTTTTGCTGGTCCAGATATTAAACCGAGATGAGAGATATATATTTGTGAGGGGTGTGATCATGTGTGCCTTAACCAGAAGCAAAGTACACTTGTTTGGGAAGTTCCATTGTTTTTAAATGCATTATTAAATTGTTTGGTGGGTTATCAATCTTGAAAGTGTCAGTCTTGAAAATTATGTATGACTTTATACCATATGAGTATTAATGATGATAATTGATGAATCATCGATTGAGGGGTATGCGTTACATAAGAGTTTGCTTGAGAGCAAGCAAATGGTAAATGTGGTGATATGATGGTCGGGTATAAATCATGTGTATATATGTGTTATTTTATGTATTTTAATTGTTTATGTATGGCAAACACGATTACTTTGAGTTTTTTAATGATTACAGGTGTTCGTAGCTTAAACGGGCTAATTCAGAGCCATCCAGATGAAGATTAAGCGAGTCTCTAGAAGACGGAAGCATAGTGAAGCATATATGGATGGCTAAGAAGGATTCAAGAAAGCTGTGGATGGGAAACCCGAAGCCGAAGTGAAAACTGAACAAGATAGGTTAACAAGAAAGTGCGTTTAAGTAAAATGGGCGTATCTCGGGCTAGAAAATGAGTTACTTTGAGTTCTTTTATGATTACAGGTGTTTGCGAGACAAAAAAACGGGGGGGGGGGGGTCGCGAAGGGTCTAAAAAACGAAAAAAAAAACTGGTTGAGAAAATAATCAGGTTTTAGCCTCCATTAGAGAGATGCTTCATACCCTAGCCACTTTGGATGATTTTGGGGCTTTGATTCATCATCTTAAAACCTTCTAATCACCAATTCTTCCATGATTTCATCCTTCTAATCCATGCTCGAGTTAATCATGATGCAGAGGCAAGGCTAAATCCCTCATGATCACTTCAGGTGTAGGGTTTTGTGTAAACTTGTTATGATCGAATTCTATGTTCTTAATTGTTTCAAAGCTTGATTGATTGTCTTATTTTATCTTGTTTTGCTTTATTGATTGATTGTTTAAACAGTTTGTGTTTTGTTTATCAATCGGTTGTGTTCATCCACATTTAGGATTATATTCTTATGTCATTGTCCGATAACCGTTAGTCATTGCTTAATAATTGGTTTTCATAATATAAAACTGGTAATTTGGTAGATCGCGTTCAGTTGTGTCAGCAGTTCGGATAGGGTTACGTTTGTCATCACAACCAAACTTCTAGGTCTAGTGATTACTGCCAATCAACTTAAAAGAATCCTTGACTAATTTGTTATCATATTACCTGAACCTGAAGTGAATCACTCGTTTCTTAAATTGTTTACAAACCATAAAAGTAATCGTTTCATATTCAAAGCAATCGTGTCATATTCAAAACATCTTTTTAACCGCTTGACATTGTCTGCCCGCTTAGTTAATTAGTTTAAATCCGTTAGTCAAACTTGCATTTGAGACGACCTTACTTACCCGTACTAGTTATAGGTATTTAAGTTTTATAAACACTAGTTTTTTATTAGAGCACGACATCTATTCATAACTTTCATTCATTAACATAAAAATAAATAAAAACAAATTGTAGGATCATAAAGAGCTAAAGGCTACTAAAAATCAGTAATAATGAAGATCGGATCGAGCAAAAAATATGAGTTTTGATGTTGACAAGGACACTCCCAGTGACGCTAGGAGTGTCGCCCAAAGAAATTGCAACACTAATTTCTAGTGTCACTTAAAACTAATGAAGATATATAATTTTAGTAGTGATAGTCGAAGAGTCACCCCGAAAAATTGTGACACTTCGAAGTGTCATAGCTAGCTAGCCGGCCAGCGACACTTGCTCTGCCGATATATAATGCCCAATTTTGCGCATTTTGGGGAGCTCTTTAATCTGATTGTGTTAGGAATTGTGTTGGATTGATTCTCGTTTGTAATGAGGACTAAATCGATTGTATCTTTTGTTTTAAATATATCTTAATCTGATCGTGTTTGTTGATTGAATCTTGTGTGCCTTTTCACTTTTCTTCAGCATACTCTCACTTTTCGATCTTATTGATCACACTAATTGATATTACAATGATTCAAATAAACGCACCTACACAAATTCAATACACGACCGCCTTCTATTTTTTCTCGATATTCCGGTATAAATTTTGTTAAAAACAAAGTTGTTGAACCGTAATACCAACCGGACATTCATTGATATGGATATTAACTGCATTTTGATGTAATTTTATTCAAAACTGAATTATCGCACCACACAAAAAATTCTCACTAGTTATTCAACAAAATTGAGTTGATGAAAATTATATCTTTTAGAGTGACATTGGCATAATATATTTCCGACTTGGTACCAAAAAGAATCAACATTTTTAAAAACATTTCCGACTGACTTTTTGTGCACGAGCCAACAAAAATGATAATTATGCTACCGGAATTTCTTTTGCAAACAAAATTGAAATTTAAGATTATCATTCATTGCCTCATTGATTGATCAAAGTGTAAGCATAAATTATATTATCTACCAATAGCTTATAAGAGTTGCGTTTTTTCTAAATTATACTTGAAGAAAATACAAAGCATCAAAAAATTTAAAAAAAAATGCCCATGGATCTTCTATATCCTCAATGAACCCCTTTAATGTTTAAAAACCCTTAATACATTTTGAAAACACAAACTAAGAGAAGATACAATCCTTTTTAACAATATCATCAACTACAACTGTCAACTGCGAACAGAACTTCTCTTTCAACCAACACGAACATCTCCCGAACCTGATCACCAAACTTTACAACAATGTTTCGAGCTATTCGTTTCTCAAAGTTACAACTTTTGAGCCACACAACCCTGATGAAAACATCACACATGCAGCGCCCTGGTCTACTATCAGCCATTTCATACTTGACCCGAACCTGCATTTTCCAATTGAACATAAGACCATCTTAACCATATACAGAAACTATAAAGCCACTACAGCAGATATCGCCCATTTGCAACCGTCACAAAAACAAACGTATGTTGTTACTATTTTCATAGAGACTAGAGAAAATTAAATTTCGTTGATAAAAATAGTTGACATTTAGTGAGACTCACATAAAAATGATCACCAAATGGCACGTCATGGAGAGACATAGTCTCGTTCACGGTCCACCCTTTCCTGTCAATGATTGGTAACTTCTGCTGCGTGCACGTGACATCACCGCCAAAACTCGACTCCCCTTTGTTAAACTTCCAACATAACCGTCTTTCAAGCGTATCAGAACGACCTGTAACAGGTTCCCAGTCGGTTGTGCTATAATTCAAACGGCACAATTTTCCCATAACTTTGTGCTCAAAGTCTCCTCCTTTAAATATTTCCATAATTGACTCCACCTGTAAGCCAAGTCAAGTCAAAGTCAACGCCGGCATGCTTGCAAATGTTTTTCAAGTACTCACATTGAACGGAAGCTCTTCCAAATAGATCTTGGACATTTTTGCATCTTCAACGACCGTATGGGAAGTAACGTCTTCACATAAACACTTCTCATCATTTTCTAGTTGGTCCTGAAGTGTGATGGTTTTATCCTCAACGTGGTCGATTCTCTGATCTGGGCTTGATGATCTTGTTCTCCATAACGCCATAATTGTCCTAATATTCACAAAAGATAATTAAATATTATTATTAAAAAATAAATAAATGCAAAAGTCGTTTCAGTTATATTTACCGTCTAGCCGAACTAAATGACAGGAACGAATGAAAGTAAAAACACAGTCGGCCCTCTTCGTCTTGAGACTTGGCACCATGCCTTGCGTCTACACCTCGACCTTTAAGTAAGACCATCACAAGTATCGGGCTCCCAACTGATGCAAGTGTTGGGGGAAGGATGTGAATGTCTTCAACGTCTTCCCACAAGAATGAAAATTTTGTTTTGTGTCCAAATAAGTTCGCGTAAAACCCGACAATTCTTGAAGATACATACAATCGGCCCTATATGTAAGAGAACATAAACCAATAATATGTTATGATAAAAGACGACTTATATTGGGGTGTTTTCATAATGTACCAACTGAGTGTACCCGAAGTGGCAATTTTCTTTTGAGAGAACACGAGAAATCACTGACGAGAAATTCCTCAGGTGGCAAGCTAAACAGCTTCTGAAATGTCGAGTTCCTATGAGGCGATCTCACATTAAGCTGTCAAGTAATTAATATAATCAGATCTACACATTTTAGATGGAAAATGGGCGGGTCAGAAGGTTTTGGTATCAGATTATTTGATCTACACATTTTAGGTGGAAAATGGCCGGATCAGAAGGTTTTGATATCAGATTAAAACTGATAACCTTTTTTTGGTATGGTTCAGGTCAACCCGAAAGCCAAAACACCTTATGTCAAAATTTATAGACTTCTAGCTTGAATATGATCAAGAAAACTATAATATTTTAATGTCATTACCACATTTATCAAACTCAGAAATATGCTAAACACAGAGACATGTATTGTTTTGAATTTATCTTGAATTTATCGTACCTTTTTCCCAGCTTCTTTCTCAACTTTTGTTAAGTATTCTTTGATTGTTTCGACTCCATTGTTATTATCCAAGAAAATTCTCAAATGCAACTTTGACTGTAACGACTGTGCAAGTCTTCCTTCGAGCGGGACCCACATGTCCGCTAGTTCCTCATACGTGTGTCTCAAGAATCTAATCTCCGAGTGCCCAAGTGAAGCTGCTTGACCAAACGGACCATCAAAGTCGAAAACCTCAACATCTAATAGGGATGGGGGTTCTTCT
This sequence comes from Bidens hawaiensis, assembly GCF_021521415.1. Lineage (NCBI taxonomy): Eukaryota > Viridiplantae > Streptophyta > Magnoliopsida > Asterales > Asteraceae > Bidens > Bidens hawaiensis. The sequence continues at coordinate 1,534 of NW_027492627.1, read as the reverse complement.
GCAGCATCAAACTCAAGAATCTCTACAAGATTTACCAAATGACCGATATCAAGTTACATTAATGATAAAAGAAGAAGCATATTAAAATCAAAGAAAAACGTAAAATGAATAGTGTCACCGTTCCACTGAGGATCGAGTGATTGAAGCTTGACAGAACTTGTTCTCCTCTTTCCATTGCATGTCAACACTACATATGGATCTGAGAAACCCGAAGAATCCAGTGGGGCTAAATTGGTTCCCTCGATTATTGCAACAGTAAGCACCCACCCATCACCTTGAGCTTTGACACCATGATCATTTCCTGCCAAATCATGCAATTCTTTCTGTCATGCGTTTTAATCATGAAAGTATATGCATCATGTGCTTACTTGTCTATGTGCATATACAACGTATATGCATGTGTTTGGGTATATATCGTTCTAATAATGCAAGTCTATGTATGTACTTACGTGTCTATGTGCTTATACACATGAATGTATATGCATGTGTTTGGGTATAGATCATTCTAATCATGAAATTCTATGTATGTACGTGTCTATGTGCTTATACACATGAATGCCTATGAATGTGTTTTAGTATAGATCGTTTTAATCATGCAATTCTATGTATGTACTTGTGTGTGTATGTGCGTATGCTGATATACACATGAATGTATATACATGTGTTTGGGTATGGATCGTTTTAATTCGAACATGCGTTTTGTTAGTGATAAGTTTCAAAACATAAATCCAAATAGTCTGGCGAAGTGTACCTCTACGCAACCTAGCTTGGATAAAATGTGAAGCCATGATATAAACGCATTGCAAGTTGAATAAGATTATCCCACATGTGACAAATTCACCAAAACTATCCGGCAATTCAAGACCATTAAACTCTAAACCTTGAATTCGATTTGGCCCACACAATAAGATATGCACAAAAGCATAAATAACCATAAAAACAGTTGAAACCACAGTGAAGTTACAGAAATACCCCACCGCTAAATCCCAATCTGATTCGTGCTCATTTTGCAATGTTGCCAATGTTTGACTTTTGTCCGATACGGTCAAATGGTTGGCTGATTTGAATGATTGACTAAGCAATTCCGAAAACTGGTCAACTCTCCTTCATTCCTTGCTTAGCTCCGTGTTCAATCATACTCTTCATCATTGTACTTTGCTGAAAATCAATTCCCCAAGAAACTACAATCCGTGAAGTTTCATCTTCTCCTATTTCGGGCCCATGCATTATCTTGTACAATAACTTAACTCGGAAGGTACTCCCGTAAGGAACATCAGGCGTGTCCACTCTTACAAAAACTGCAAATTCTTTCCCGTTTGCTTTAATATAAGTTTGGTCTTCGGTAACTTTAGAAGCTTTGACCAATTTTGTTGCACCTTTTGTATAAGTGACGGTACGAGTCAAAGATGACACTTGACCGGATTCCCATGTCCACGGGCTCTCGTGAACGTCCGTTGTACCTTGAATTGCTGCCAACTCTTTCATAAACTGTGAATCCGGTGCAAACAATAAATGATTGAGATCTTTAGGAGGG